>NC_133621.1:299197645-299280145 GCF_048593235.1 Sminthopsis crassicaudata | reverse complement strand
CCTTGAATCCCAATTGCTTCAGCCAAAAACAAACAAACAAATAAATAAATCATGATTGATTATTTAATTAACCAAAGTTATTAAAAAGTCTTTCAAAATTGCTTGTTTTTATATTGATTTTACAATATAAATTGTTCTGGTTCTGGTTACTTTGTTTTTTATCAGTCCATACAAATTTTCCCAGGTTTCTAGGAAACCATTCCTTTTGTCATTTCTTTTGGCACAGTAGAATTTGTATATTATCACATTGATATACCACCATGTGTTTAGTCATTTCCCCAATTGCTGGGCACCCCCTTGCTTTCCAGTTTTTGCCACCACAAAGAAAGCTGCTATAGATAATTTTGTAGATATAGGCCCTTTTTCTCTTTCTTTGATCTCTTTGGGGTACAGATCGAGCACTGATATACCAGGATCAAAGAGTTTAGAAACTTTCTGTACATAATTCCAAATTCCTTTCCAGAATGATTGGACTCAGGGGCAGCTAGGTGGTGAGGTGGATAGAGCACCAGTCCTGAATTCAGGAGGACCCGAGTTCAAATCTGGTCTCAGACACTTAACACTTCCTAGCTATGTGATCCTGGGCAAGTCACTTAACCCCAGCCTCAGGGGGGAAAAAAAAAACCAGAATGATTGGACCTATTCATAGTTCCACAAGCTACATATAAACAGTATCTATTTTCCTTCTTTCTTCCCTCCCTCCAAAACTTGTCTTTTTTGATTTTTTGTCATCTTTAATGATGTGAGATGCAACCTCAAAATTCCTTTACTTTTTCTGTCATTATTAGTGATTTGGAGTATTAAAAATACATGGCTAGAGATAGCCTAGGTTTTCTCCCTTTAGAATTTCCTGTTTACATGCGTAAATTATTTATCAATTGGGAATGACTTTTATTTTTATACATTTGAATTATTTCTTGATATATCTTGGAAATAAGATCTTTATCAGAGAAACTTCATACAAAAATTCTTTTTTCTTAATTTCCCTTCTAAGTTTAATTGCATTGTCAAGAAACATTTATTATGTGTCTATGTGTGTCAGGCTCTATGCTAAGTACTAGGGATACAAAAAGAGGCAAAATTCCAAGTCCTTTCTCTTAAAGGGAGAATGGGAAAGGAGAGCCTTCCAAGGCAGGGAGGACAGGTAGGAAAAATGCCCAGAGCTAAGAAAGGGAGTATTAGATTTGTTTCTGCAAAAGCTTTTATAATTGTATGTAATCAAAACTTTTCATTTTATGATCCTTTAATCCCTTGTTGATCTTGAACCTATTCTACTTAGAGATCAGGAAGAGGGACTTCCTTCCTTGTTTCTCTAATTTATTTATAACATGATCTTTTTTGTTTAGGTCTACTCATTTGGACCTTATGATTATCTGAGGTATGAGTAGTTGGTTGAAACTTAATTCTTCTGCTTACTGTCCAATTTTCCTAGCTTCTTAAAAAAAAAATCAAACGGGGATTCTTTTCCCCAGTAGCTCTGGGGGTGTTTATCAAATCCTGTGTTATAAGGTTTGTTTGCTTCTATAGATTGTATATCTAATTAGCTGTTTTCAAAACATATGTGTGGACAATTCTTCAGTATTAGCCCTAGCAAAACCTTGTGTTCCAATTTCCTCCCCCTTCTCCCATGCTCTTTCCTAGATGGCAAGTAATCCAATATATGTTAAACATAGTAGAAATATATGTTAAATCTAATGGATGCATACAGATTTATACAATTATTGTTCAGCTGCACTTTTGAAAGCAACGCCTAATTCTTTTGATTGTTTATGCTTTGTAACCCAGTTTGAGACCCGGTACCCAAATCAGACGTCTTTCCACCCTACTTTTTCCTCTTATTTTCCTTGAATTTCTTGACTATTTGTTCATCCAGATGAAATTTTTTATTACTTTTTTCTAACTTTATAAATTAATACTTTGACAGTTTGATGAGTGCATTTATTTAGGTAATTTTTCTTATATTGACTCAGCCTATCCATGAACAATTAATATTTCTCTAATTATTTAGATCTGTCTTTATTTCTGTAAACAGTGCTTTGTTGTATTTACATATTGATTTTATACATTCTGTGATTATTTTGAATGAGATTTCTCTTTATATCTCTTGCTGGGTTCTATTGGGATTATTGGGGAAATGCTGATGATTTGTGTGATTTTACTTCATTTTTTTCAACTTTGCTGAAATTATTAATTGTTTTACTTAATATTTTTGTCGACTTCCTAAGGTTCTCTAGGTCAAAGCTTCTTAAATTGTGTAATTAAACTGAATGTGGGAATCATGAAATTATGATTTATCAGTAAATATTTGATTTGTATATTTATTTTACATCCTTATATATTCAGGGTCATATAAAAATTCACAGACAAAAAGGGATTGTGTGAGGATCAACTATGATGGACTTGCTTCTTTTCATTGGTTCAGTGATCCAAGGCAATCCCAATACATTTTGGATGGAAAACCCATCCAAATACAGAGACAGAACTATGGAGGCTGAATGTAAATCGACACATACTATGTTTACTTTTTTTCCTTTTTCTTCTGATTTTTCTCTTCCAATGTGATTCATAAAGAAATATGTAAAAATGTATATGTGTAACAAAAAAATTGTTGTTTCTACTAGTAAAAAGTTAAAAAAAAGAAGAAGAAGAAGAAGAAGAAGAAGAAGAAGAAGAAGAAGAAGAAGAAGAAGAAGAAGAAGAAGAAGAAGAAGAAGAAGAAGAAGAAGAAGAAGAAGAAGAAGAAGAAGAAGAAGAAGAAGAAGAAGAAGCTTGCTCAGTTTGGGTAACCATTAAATCATCTTGAAAAAGATAATTTTGCTTCTTTTGTTTCTGGTTCTCATTCCTTCAGTCTCCTTTTATTTTTTATCTTATAGTGTATACCCAAATGTGAACACCTGAAGACAAACACTGTTAGAGATGGGGAGTCACAATGGTTAAGACACTGAACTTGAAGCCAAAACCATGGTTCAAATTTTGCCTCTCGGATACTTACAGCTGTATGACCTTAGGTAAGTCACATCACCTTTGCCTCAGTTTCTCCATGTGTATAATGGGGGAGTTGGGTTATATGGTGTCTACCAGCTCATCTATGATTCTACAATTCAAATTCCTGATATGGCCACATACAGAGAGGTCAGTTAAGAAGCATTTATTCAAGCTTCTTCTATGAGTCAGGTACCTGAGAGAGGAAGACAAATATACACAGTCCCTGCCCCCGGTGAACTCACATTTTATCAGAGGAATACAGACACTGTCAAGTACATCCACGCCCATGCACCCCCACCCCCAGGACCAGACAGAAAGGAGATTTCAGGGACACATGTCCTTGTTCTGTCCCCCTTGGCTCCCTGAGGTTGGGTTTCTTTTGCCCAGGGCTGCCATGAGCAGACCCAGCTAGGACCTAGAAGTTGCCTGAGGCAGGATTTAAACCCCAGTCTTTTTGCCTTCGGATTCAGTGACTCTGGGACAAACACAGGGAGTTCAGTGGGTCCCTGTGGCTCTTGAAAACCAAATGGCCTGGTAAGCCCCAAAGCGGCACCTGTTGCAGCTATTAGTCATTAGAGTTGTTTGTGAAACGCTTGGCTGTCCTGATCATTACGCCTTCTCCTCCCTCTTATTATTTGCCTCCACCTCATTTCCTCAGCACTTGGGAGAACGAGCGAGCACACACACACACACATACACACACACACACACACACACACACACACACATACACACACACACACACACACACACACACACACACACACACACACCTCCCTGTGTGGATCTTATGGGAGACCGGGACATAGCCCCTCAGGGTCACAGGAGCTGACCAAGGTACCAAGCCCCAGAAGCAAAATCAAACTCTTTGTTTCTTATCTTCAGGACCCTTGGGGCAAATCGCCTACTCTCTCCGAGCTTTCCCCCCTCCCATCCTGGACTGATGAATTTGGGATTGTTGATTTGGAATTATAGGAATATCTGAGAGGTCTAATGAGAAAGATGAGGAAATTGAGGTCTACAGAGGAAAAATTTGCCAGAGAAGAGGATGATCGATTGGAAATTTGTTGTAGAGATGGAGCTAGTGAGCTTTGACAGCTAATTAAATATGGAAAGAATGGGAAAAAGCCAAGGAGGACTTGGAGGTGGTGAGTCTGGGTGGGTAGAAGGGCCTTCAAAAGGAACAGAACATGCTATGGATTGATGCAGAGGGCAACCCCTGCTGGTCTTCGCATCCCAGCTTCCTACCACGGAGCCCTGTAAATCCTGGGGAGAAAGGAAGCATTCGGTGAGAAGGTGAAGAGCTCCATGAAGGGGTATCCACTTCCTTGTAACTAGGTGGTACAATGAAGAGAGCACAAAGCTTGGAGGAGAGAAGACTTGAATTTGAATCCCACCTGAAATGTGTACAAGTTGTAAAGTCACTTGTAAAATGAGGAAATAAGACTTGGTGATCTTTTCCAGCTCTAGATCCATGATCCTTAAGAAAGCTCCTCGTTCTTTTAGACTGAGCTGGGATTGCTTGTTAGGAAGTCTTTTCTTATAACGAGCCTAAATTGTTCTCCTTGTGACTCCCATCCTTTGCTACTTCTTTTGTCTCATAGGACCAAACAGAGCACGTTTAGTTCCTCTCTCCAAATACTTAAGTAGTCCATCATTTCCCCCAAGAGTCTTCTTTTCATTACGCCAAACACACAATTTTGTATGGACTCTGATCATCCCGGTCCTCGACTTTGGGAGGTACTCCAGCTTATTAATAGCCCTTCTAAAATATGGTCTCCTGAATTGAATGTGGTCCTTCAGATGTGTCCTACCAAGGCAGACAACAGTTGAGACATCACATCTTTCATTCCAAACATTGGCTCTAGTAATTCAGTTTAAAAACTCATCAGCTTCTTTGGCTTCTACATTACACTGTTCACAAACATTGAATGTTCACTAAGACATCCAGATCTTTTTCATGTGAACTGCTCCCTGGCCACTACCCAACATTGCATCCTGTAATAAAGAAGTTGCTTTTAAAACTATATGTATTAGGGGCAGCTAGGTGGCGCAATGGATAGAGCACCAGCCCTGAATTCAGGAGGAGGATCCGAGTTCAAATCTGGTCTCAGACACTTAACACTTCCTAGTGTGTGACCCTGGGCAAGTCACTTAACCCCAGCCTCAAAAACAAAACAAAAAAACAACAAAAGAAAAAACCTATATGTATTTATTCAGATTGTTTCAACTAATTTGACTGAGTCCCTTATTCTAGCCTATTGGAAAGTTTTTGGATATTGACTCTATCATGCAGTATTCACTATTCCCCTCAGCTTGGTAACATCTCTAGATCTGATAGTTATGCCATTTGTAAAAATGTCTGACGGCAGCTTCAGGACAAGGAAAAATAGCAAGAATGCTCTACTAGACTTCATCCTCCATTTTAATATCAATCCATTCATTAAGTATTCTTTTGGATTCCACACTTGGATTTGCTTTGAATACATCGGAACATATGGAATCCAATTGACTTCATTCCAATGTTATCCACAGGGATGAGAAAAGAGACTTTGTCGGATGTGTTTCTGAAATCCAGTCATTCTGCATCTGGCCGATTCTCCTGACGAACCTGTCTAGTAACCCTATCAAAATAGAAAATGAGGTTAGTCTGGCATGGCTTGTCTTGGATGATGCCATCTGGATCTTAGTCATAACTTCCTTTTTCTGCAGGCCATCCCATTAATAATATATCTTAGGATTTTGCCTGAAATCAAAGTCATCGGCCAATAGATTTGAAAATTCCATATTCTTCCCTCGTGTTTCCTGTTTTTTCAAAGATCACCGATGGAGGCTCCTCTCAGGCCTCTGAAATTTTGTTTCCACTTAGCTAACTAAGCACTGTATCCTGCTGTTATGATAGCCTCGAAACCTGTTTCCCTCATTTCATCTATTTCCTCTTTCAGATTTGTTGAGTCTGCAGCATACCTGAGCAAGGTGGAGATGACCTAACTGTCTCTTTGGGATTTAACTCCATGTTAAAAATTTTTGTGTTAAGATTTTTTGGGGGGGAGGGCAGCTAGGTGGAGCAGTGGATAGAGCACCAGCCCTGAAGTCAGGAGGACCCGAGTTCAAATCTGGCCTCAGACACATACTAGCTGTGTGACCCTGGGCAAGTCATTTAACCCCAACTGCCTCAGCAAAAAAAAGAAAAGAAAAAAAAATTTAAAAAAAAGATTTTTTTTTTTTGGTATTCTTTTGAAAATTGTTCTCAGCAAAGAAAAGAAAAACAAAGTTAGAGTTGAGTGATTCTGTGCTTGGGATGTTTCCTCTCCTTAGCTTTTAAGAATTCTTAGCTTCCAATTGCATATGTTTTAACATACATTGGATTACTTGCCATCTAGGGCAGGGAGTGGGGGGAAGGGAGGGAAAAATTTGGAACACAAGTTTTTGCAAGGGTGAACACTGAAAATTGTCCATGCATATATTTGAAAATAAAAATCTTTAATTAAAAAATAAATAAAATGAAAGAGTCAAACTATATAAAAAAAGAATTTTTTAGCTTCCTTCAAAGTTCAGCAAAAATGCCATCTCCTACCAGAAACTTTTCCTGATTCCATTAGCAGCTAATTCCTTGACATCCTTTATTTATTTTGCATTTGCTTACATGTGTATATGTTATTTACCTCAATAAAATGTATGCTCCTTGAGGGCAGGAACTGGTTTGTTTTCAGTTTTGTAACACCGGTGCCTTGTACAGAAATCCTAGCGCAAGAGTAGGAACTTAATCAATAATTGTTCATTGATCTATGGCCACATTCTCTATGAGGGTAAGGACTTCATTCTTAAAGGGCTATGTCCTTAGTTACTTTCCCTTAACTTCTTGCACTTCTTTTAGAAATCAGAGTGGTTTGAGGAATTCCCTTGTATTTGCATCTCTCTCTCTCTCTCTCTCTCTCTCTCTCTCTCTCTCTCTCTCTCTCTCTCTCTCTGTCTCTGTCTCTCTCTCTCTCTCTCTCTCTCTCTCTCTCTCTCTCTCTGTCTCTGTCTCTCTCTCTCTCTCTGTCTTTCTCTCTCTCTCTGTTTATCTGTCTATATCTCTCTCTCTCTCCTCTCTGTCTCTCTTTCTCTCTCTCTCTCTGTCTCTGTCTCGTTCACTCTTCCCTCTCTCTCCTCTCTCTCTGTCTCTCTTTCTCTCTTTCTGTCTCTGTCTCTCTCTTTTGCTGAGGCAATTGGAGTTAAGTGACCTGCCCAGGGTCACACAGCTAGAAAGTGTTAAGTGTCTGAGGCCAGATTTGAACTCGGGGCCTAGCTGCCCCTGTATTTATCTTTTTAGAGACATTCTCATCAGAATCATTTGAATGGTTTCACTCTTGAGAGTTTTCCAGCCCCCTTGGACTTAACTTATCCTGTGAAATCTTATCCCATGGGAGCCAACTTCTTCCTTGTCTGAACTTGCTCTCCCTAACTTTTAGGCCACATTTTGCCTGACTTTCCTCCCCTTATTTATCCCTAGATCACCAGTCACATCTTATGGAACTTCCAGTCAATTCACCTTTAACAATAACTTCTTTGTTGACCAGAATCGGGTCTTTGTTCTTACCCCAGATTTGAGGATCCTAGATAGGTAACAAGGAGGGCCTTCACAAACCCCCTCATTTGACAGAGAAGAAGATGGAGGCTCAGAAAATGTATAGATGTATACCTCTAAAGTTGGAAGGGATCTCAGAGGACAACAAACCCAACCTCCTTTTAGTACAGGAGATTATTCCGGCCTTTAGATATTAAACAACTTGCCCCGAGTCATACTGCTGATACATGACGGAGGCTGGGACGGAGGTCATCTGACTGAAGAGTCGAGGCTCTCTCTGCTATGGAAGCAAGCCAGGCTCTAATTAGCTGCCAGCACTGAGCAGAAAACTCCCAGCAGGGGTTCGGATCTGTCTGTGGCCTCTCGGTGCCAGGTCGGTGGCCCGGTTCTCTCCCTTCATCCCTTTCTTCCCTCTGTCCCGGCAGTCTGTAGCGCACACCGGCGACAATTTTGCTGCCAATTCTTTTTCA
The DNA here is from genome assembly GCF_048593235.1 of Sminthopsis crassicaudata. Taxonomy (NCBI): domain Eukaryota; kingdom Metazoa; phylum Chordata; class Mammalia; order Dasyuromorphia; family Dasyuridae; genus Sminthopsis; species Sminthopsis crassicaudata. The sequence goes on along the minus strand of NC_133621.1, from coordinate 299,272,120 downwards.
ACCGATCTTCCTTTCCGTGGTTTCCGTTGGGTCTCACCCTTCCTTCTCATATTTCCTCATAGGGATAGCTCTATAAGATAACAATATATTTTACGCCCTTATCTGATTTATTGATTTCAAATAAGGAACATCCCTGCATCGAAGCAAGTCTCAAGGATAGTGATGAGGAAGATGTTCATGTCACATCATGAATCTTATTCTCAAAAGGCCCCTTGAAGTTCTTTGACGATACCCATTACAAGTGGGCCTTATTTAACGCACTGGGGAAATCGAGGCAAAGGGTGGAATGACTCAACCCTTTTTCAGCAAAAATAGAGCTGGACTTCAACCCTTAGGAACCTCATCAGAGGGTGGATCCTGGAAGCCCCAAGCGAGAAGACTGGGCTCCCTCCAGCTTCCAGATGGGGCCCCCTCATTAAGGTCATTACAAAATGCTAGGACCTTAATTACTCACCTTAAGAAGGGCAATCAAGGCTGGGCTTTGATCCAGGGTTTTTTATATGCTTGGCTCAGAGCTCTGGGTGAACATTCATCAGTCTTTGGGTGGAGGGCCTGGCTGGGCGCTAGGAATTTATAGGAAAGATGAGGGGGCAGAGAGGGTGAGTCAGCAGCAGGGCGAGGCAGAGCATCTGGCCCCCAGAGCCCAGGGCTTGGACACGGCTAAGAGTCGAGTCATCTCACCCTTGTGAGCCTCAGTTTCTCTATCTATAAAATGGGATAATCATCTCACCGACTTCATGAGGTCATTGTGAAGATCCATCGAGGGCTTTAGACACTTGAGCTTTGGTCATTATTGCTGCTGTTAATTACCAGATGTGGGAGGTGAGAAGAGACCAGCTGGTCCCAGACTTTTAGTTATAGAGAAGGAAACAGGATCAGAGAGGTGAACTCACTTAGCAGAGGTCACCTAGGTGATAGGGACTGCTGACCCCTGGTCTAGTGCTGTGCGCCTGTTATCTCAACAACTCCAAGGTGGGTATTCTTACTACTCCATTTTACAGATTAGGAAACTGAGGCTGAGAAGTGAAGGGATGAGTCCAAGCTCAAAAAAGGTTAAGAACTGATCTGGCCCCGTTTTCCCACTTTACAGATGTGGAAACTGAGGCTCAAATCTACACATGGGGTTTGAATTTCAAAGTCAGTATTCCCCCTGCCCCCCCACCCCGTGGTATTATACTTGGCCTGATGAGTAAACCGAAGTTTAGAAGGGGAGGATAATGAGCATTTCTATAGCACAAATATCACTTCATTTGATTTTCATAACCTGGGAGGGAGGTGCAATTATTAGTCCCACTTTACAGCTGAGGAAACTGAGGCAGACAGCAGTTAAGCCAGGGTCACGCTACTGTTTAGAATCTGAGGCTGCATTTGAACTTCTGAGTTCCCAATAGCACTGAGATGGGTACCTTGGAGCACCTTCAGCTGTACAGAAGATTGTCTTGCCTTTCTTTGTAAAGCCAGAGCTTAGTGTGTGCTTCGCATACAGTAGACACTTAATAAGTGCTTATTGATTGCCTTAAGTTCTATGAGGGGGAGGGAACAAATATTGTTTAACTCTATCTTAGAGGAAGGAATGAGAGACTGAGACCTAAAGGGACTTGCCCACAGTCACACAGCATGGAAGAGACTGAGTTGGGACTGGAATCCAGACTTTGTGATTGAGTTGAGAACATTCCATTTTCTCAGGACTCAGTTTCCTTCTCTACAAAATGGGGATGGGGGCTACAGTGAGATTTGAACTTGATATGTAAGTGCCCTCCTAGTTCTTACGTTTTATATTCTATATTTCTGGGAAAGAACCTTCCCTGTTCTAAGCTCCCTCCCAGCACTGACATCCCCTGTTCTAAGCCCCCTCCCAGCTCTGATCTCTCCTGTTCTAAGCTCCCTCCCAGCTCTGACATCCCCAGTTCTAAGCTCCCTCCCAGTTCTGACATCCCCTGTTCTAAGCTCCCTCCCAGCACTGACATCCCCTGTTCTAAGCTCCCTCCCAGCTCTGACATCCCCTGTTCTAAGCCCCCTCCCAGCTCTGACATCCCCTGTTCTAAGCTCCCTCCCAGCTCTGACATCCTCTGTTCTAAGCTCCTTCCCAGCTCTGACATTCTCTGTTCTAAGCCCCCTCCCACTCTGACATCCCCTGTTCTAAGCCCCCTCCCACTCTGACACCCTCTGTTCTAAGCTCCCTCCCAGTTCTGACACTCCCTGTTCTAAGCTCCCTCCCAGCACTGACATCCCCTGTTCTAAGCCCCCTCCCACTCTGACATCCCCTGTTCTCCCCCTGGAGGGGACTTGTTGATTGGTTGATGGCAGAGCCGAAGAAATCCCATCAGGGATTTGGGGATCAAACCCTGGCTCCTCCATGACCCTAAACATGCCATTTCCTCTGTGTATCACGAGGGGACGGGGCTGGATGTCCCCGAGGTCCCCACAGGCTCCCAGCCATGTCCCCACTGCTGCCTCCGGAGCACTGTGGACAAGGAGGAGATGCCAGGCCAGTGAAGGGCCTGCAGAGAGTCAGCTGGAGGCCTGGGAGGCTCACAAAGGGCCACAGCGGCTTCCTTGTGGAGCAGCAAACAGGGACCAGCCTTCCTCTTGCCCGGCCCCAGTAGCAGAACCAGGGCAAGCTCCTAAGACACTGTTTATCAGGGAAAAAGCCCAAAGGGAGATGGGTCAAGACAACAGGTAGCTGCCATCGCTGGCGGTCTTGGGGGGGGTCACTCGTCACAGCGGACACAAGCTCAGGGAAGGATCCCCAACAGGAGTCCTTCTACAGTGATGTCCTGTGAGCTCAGGTTCCAGTCGTGAAAACCTGAGACCCCTTAAAGTCACCTCGCATTCCCACAGGCCAGTGGGGAACACCCAGCCCTGTCCATCCCCCCTCTTCTCCAATCGAGTCCTCTCCCTAACTCACCGGGCCCATTATTGGCCTTCAGTGTGCACGTCACTCCTCCTGTCCTGAATCCTCAAAAGCTCCCCACTGCCTACCAATAGGGGCAACACTCTCAGCCTGGCGTTCAGGGCTCTCCACCTGGCTCTAGCTTACACATCCAGGTTCTTATGTACGGCCCCCATTCCCAGCTGGCTAAGTGGCACAGGAGCACTAGATTCAGTTCAGATTTGGTGACCTCCGGAACTTTCCAGCTGCGTGACCATGGCCAAGTCATTTAATTTGTTTCAACTATAAAATGTACCCCTCAGGGTCGCTGTGGGCATCTAATGAGCCTTTTGTAAGACTGAAACATTAAAGTATCAAAATACTGAATATTATTATATATTGATAATACATATTATGAATAAAATATAATAATCCTATTTTTGCTCCCTATTGTTGTTTTTGAATCTCATTTTGGATTTTCTTGGCAAAGACACTGGAATTGTTTGCAATTTCCTTCTCCTGTTCATTTTACTGATGGGGAAACTGAGGCAACCAGGGTTAACTGACTTGCTCAGGGTCACCCAGCCACAATCTGAGATTGGATTTGAACTCATGATGAGTCTTCCTGATTTCAATCCCCGATCCCTCTCCACTGCAGCCCATTTCACTGCCTCCCCATCAATAATTCCTGATATTTTCTTAGCTCCAGGTAGATTTCCCTTTCTCTGAGTTCATTTTATCTTTGTGTCACCACCGACTGGCACACAGCAAGTGCTTAATGTTTAGGGGTGCTCATGCATCTAAGAGCAGAAGGCTCTTTTTCCCATCTCCACGAGGAAGGAGCTGGGTTCCAGTCCTGGCGGTCCTGACCCAGCTCTCGGTATAAATGAAGGCCGACTGCTGTTCTGATGAACAGAGGGTTCAATGCCTTACAGTTCTAGATGGTAAACCTCAGCGAGGGCCGTGTGTGGAGGGTTGTAATCTTCTTGTTAACCCTCCCTTTGCTGGGTGACTCTGGAGCCTTAAGAGGGGAACGTGCTGGGGGGTCGGGAGAACGGGAACGGTTTGAAACCTGCCCTTGCCTGGCTATCGTCAGTTTTGGCCGAACTCCTGTGCTCACAAGGAAGGTCTATATCTGGAGCTGTGATGTAAAATAAAAGAAAATCCAAATCCCCAAGCTCATCAAGCAAACTTAAATCAATTTCTTAAAAAGGCAAATGATAGCATAATGTCCCTGAGGCTCGATTTGCTCAACCGAAAAATGGGAGGAGGACATTCATTCCAAGATCCCATTGCCAGTACTAGCTGTGGGACTTTGGCTCTTTCTGGGCCTCAGTTTACTCATCTGTTACATGGGTTAGGTGGCTTCTAAGCCCCTTCCGGCTCCAAATCTCTGATCCTATTTATTACTGGAACATAGAGGGCCAGAAAGGCAGTCCCCCTCCCTCTCCCAGGGACCGAGGACCCAGAACTAAGCAGGATGTTTTATTAAGTTAAAAGTTTTGCTGTGCAGGGAGGGCACCCTGCCTTCACTGCTCGGCTTCCGTGGTCCGGCTCAGGACTTCAGGGTCCCAGCTCCTTCCTCCCAATGTCCATCTGTCCGTCCATCCATCCACAGGCCCCAGATGGCAGGGGCAGCCGGAGGGCCCACGGCAGGCAGCAGTGAGGGAGTTGGGGGGCGGGGAAGGGGGAGGGGATGAAAAAGCTGACTTCTCCTCCAGACTGAGCCACGGGGGCCGCCTGAGCCCAGGACCGAGCCGAGGCTGCCGGTTGGGGGCCACGGGCGAGGAGAGGGCCCACTCGGTCCTAGGCACTCTTAAAAAACAAAACGAAACAAAAAAGGACATAAAGTGTTTTTTCTTTGGGGGAGGGGAGGAAAAAAATCTATATAAAAATCTTTTCACATATAAAATCCCGAAGAAGGTGCAAGTTAAGACCCAGTGTGACGGGCGCGCTCAGATCTGCAGAGTGTGTGTGTGTGTGTGTGTGTGTGTGTGTGTGTGTGTGTGTGTGTGTGTGTGTATGTGTACGCGCGGCCCATGAAGGCGTGCTGAGAAAGCTTGGCTTCTGGTCTCCTCGGGGGTGGCGAGACCACGTCTCCCTTCTGCCGGCCCGATCCAACAGGGGCTGGAGCAACTGGAACCTGCAGGACAGGAGGCGGGAGACAGAGGGGGCCACAGAGAGTTAAGCAGCAACCCTAAATCACACAGCAAAGCAAGGCTCAGACTTGGGCCTCCCATCTCCTAGTCCTCCATTCTTTCCTCTATTACACAGGTAATAGTCCCTGCTGGTCTGCCTTCAAGGGAGGCTTTGGAAGAGTGGCAGCTTCAAAAACCCTTAGGGACCATCCCATCCAAATACTACATTTTACAGAAAGGGAAACTGAGGCCCAAAGCAGCATATTAAGCAATAAACATTCACTAAGCACCTACTGTGTGCCGGGCATTGTGCTAAGTGTGGGGATGAAGCAAAAGACAGCTCCTGCCCTTGAGCAGCTTACAAGCTAATGGGCATGTCACAGGGAGGTCGTGGTCAGCGCCGATATTGCCATTCCCCTCCCCCCACCCCAGGATGGCGTCCGGCCCCCATGTCTCCTCAGCTCTGCCTGAGAATCCCTGGGTCTAAGCACCGAGCCTTATCCCACCTCCTGGAGGTCCTCCCAGTGCTAGGCCCTTCTCCACCACCATCTGTCTTGGAGGCCCTACGGGTTGTCTCCTGCTAGGATGGAGGCCGCGGAGGGCAGGGGGGCCCCCCTGGGAGCTCCCCGGCAGCAGGGGGCGCAGTAGTCGGAGCAGTCTGCCCCGCCCCCACTCACCTCTAGTTGTCCAGATTGTTCCGCATGGACTCCTTTTCCCGCAGGGCCGCCATGGCCAGACGCAGGTGCTCCTTCAGCTGTTCGATCTCCCGCTCTGACCGAGACTTGATGTGGTTCAGCTCCACGTAGACATCCTGGTACTTCCCTGAGGCGAAGCGCTTGTCCTGCACAGAGCAGAGGCCTCCTGAGGGCTGGTCCCGGCTTCCCGGGGAGCGGGGGTGGAAGCTGGGAGGCAGGGGCTCTGCTCGGGTCAAGGGCATGGATAGGTTCAGGTCTGAGGCCATGGAGAGCCTCAGGTCTGGGGGATGAGGCTGGCCACGGTGCAGGAAATGCAAATGTGGCCCGAAGTGACCTCGCTAGCCAAGTTCTAACTCTTCTGCCGGCATCCAAGACCTTCTGACAGGCTCCTAGCCCCTCCAGCATCCCAGGCCTTCCCACAGGCTCCTAGCCCCTCCGGCATCTCAGGCCTTCCCACAGGCTCCTAGCCCCTCCGGCATCTCAGGCCTTCCCACAGGCTCCTAGCCCCTCCGGTATCCCAGGCCTTCCCACAGGCTCCTAGCCCCTCTGGCACCCAGGGCCTTCCACACAGGCTCCTAGCCCCTCCGGCACCCAGGGCCTTCCCACAGGCTCCTAGCCCCTCCGGCACCCAGGGCCTTCCCACAGGCTCCTAGCCCCTCCGGCACCCAGGGCCTTCCCACAGGCTCCTAGCCTCTCCGGTATCCCAGGCCTTCCCACAGGCTCCTAGCCCCTCCGGCACCCAGGGCCTTCCCACAGGCTCCTAGCCCCTCCGGCACCCAGGGCCTTCCCACAGGCTCCTAGCCTCTCCGGCACCCAAGGCCTTCCCACAGGCTCCTAGCCTCTCCAGCACCCAGGGCCTTCCCACAGGCTCCTAACCTCTCTGGCATCCCAGGCCTTCCCACAGGCTCCTAGCCTCTCTGGCACCCAAGGCCTTCCCACAGGCTCCTAACCTCTCTGGCATCCCAGGCCTTCCCACAGGCTCCTAGCCCCTCCGGTATCCCAGGGCCTTCCCACAGGCTCCTAACCTCTCCGGCATCCCAGGCCTGTATCCCAGGCCTTCCCACAGGCTCCTAGCCTCTCCGGCACCCAGGGCCTTCCCACAGGCTCCTAGCCTCTCTGGCACCCAGGGCCTTCCCACAGGCTCCTAGCCTCTCCGGCACCCAAGGCCTTCCCACAGGCTCCTAGCCTCTCCAGCACCCAGGGCCTTCCCACAGGCTCCTAGCCTCTCCGGCACCCAAGGCCTTCCCACAGGCTCCTAGCCCCTCCGGCACCCAGGGCCTTCCCACAGGCTCCTAGCCTCTCTGGCACCCAAGGCCTTCCCACAGGCTCCTAACCTCTCTGGCACCTAAGGCCTTCCCACAGGCTCCTAGCCCCTCTGGCACCCAAGGCCTTCCCACAGGCTCCTAACCTCTCTGGCACCCAAGGCCTTCCCACAGGCTCCTAGCCCCTCTGGCACCCAGGGCCTTCCCACAGGCTCCTAGCCTCTCTGGCACCCAAGGCCTTCCCACAGGCTCCTAACCTCTCCGGCATCCCAGGCCTTCCCACAGGCTCCTAGCCCCTCCGGCACCCAAGGCCTTCCCACAGGCTCCTAACCTCTCCGGCATCCCAGGCCTGTATCCCAGGCCTTCCCACAGGCTCCTAGCCTCTCCGGCACCCAAGGCCTTCCCACAGGCTCCTAGCCGCTCCGGCATCTCAGGCCTTCCCACAGGCTCCTAGCCTCTCCGGTATCCCAGGCCTTCCCACAGGATCCTAGCCTCTCTGGCACCCAGGGCCTTCTCACAGGCTCCTAGCCTCTCCGGCACCCAAGGCCTTCCCACAGGCTCCTAGCCTCTCCAGCACCCAGGGCCTTCCCACAGGCTCCTAGCCTCTCTGGCACCCAAGGCCTTCCCACAGGGTCCTAACCTCTCCGGCATCCCAGGCCTTCCCACAGGCTCCTAGCCTCTCTGGCACCCAAGGCCTTCCCACAGGCTCCTAGCCCCTCCGGCATCTCAGGCCTTCCCACAGGCTCCTAGCCCCTCCGGCACCCAAGGCCTTCCCACAGGCTCCTAGCCCCTCCGGCATCTCAGGCCTTCCCACAGGCTCCTAGCCTCTCCGGCACTTAAGGCCTTCCCACAGGCTCCTAGCCTCTCCGGCACTCAGGGCCTTCCCACAGGCTCCTAGCCCCTCTGGCACCCAGGGCCTTCCCACAGGCTCCTAGCCTCTCTGGCACCCAAGGCCTTCCCACAGGCTCCTAACCTCTCCGGCATCCCAGGCCTTCCCACAGGCTCCTAGCCCCTCCGGCACCCAAGGCCTTCCCACAGGCTCCTAACCTCTCCGGCATCCCAGGCCTGTATCCCAGGCCTTCCCACAGGCTCCTAGCCTCTCTGGCACCCAAGGCCTTCCCACAGGCTCCTAACCTCTCCGGCATCCCAGGCCTTCCCACAGGCTCCTAGCCCCTCCGGCACCCAAGGCCTTCCCACAGGCTCCTAACCTCTCCGGCATCCCAGGCCTGTATCCCAGGCCTTCCCACAGGCTCCTAGCCTCTCCGGCACCCAGGGCCTTCCCACAGGCTCCTAGCCCCTCTAGCACCCAGGGCCTTCCCACAGGCTCCTAGCCCCTCCGGTATCCCAGGCCGTCCCACAGGCTCCTAGCCCCTCCGGCACCCAGGGCCTTCCCACAGGCTCCTAGCCCCTCCGGCACCCAAGGCCTTCCCACAGGCTCCTAGCCCCTCCGGCACCCAAGGCCTTCCCACAGGCTCCTAGCCCCTCCGGCACCCAGGGCCTTCCCACAGGCTCCTAGCCTCTCCGGCACCCAGGGCCTTCCCACAGGCTCCTAGCCCCTCCGGCACTCAGGGCCTTCCCACAGGCTCCTAGCCCCTCCGGCACCCAGGGCCTTCCCACAGGCTCCTAGCCCCTCTGGCACCCAGGGCCTTCCCACAGGCTCCTAGCCTCTCCGGTATCCCAGGCCTTCCCACAGGCTCCTAGCCCCTCCGGCACCCAGGGCCTTCCCACAGGCTCCTAGCCCCTCCAGCACCCAAGGCCTTCCCACAGGCTCCTAGCCCCTCCGGCATCTCAGGCCTTCCCACAGGCTCCTAGCCTCTCCGGTATCCCAGGCCTTCCCACAGGCTCCTAGCCCCTCCGGCACCCAGGGCCTTCCCACAGGCTCCTAGCCTCTCTGGCACCCAAGGCCTTCCCACAGGCTCCTAACCTCTCCGGCATCCCAGGCCTGTATCCCAGGCCTTCCCACAGGCTCCTAGCCTCTCCGGCACCCAGGGCCTTCCCACAGGCTCCTAGCCCCTCCGGCACCCAGGGCCTTCCCACAGGCTCCTAGCCCCTCCGGCACCCAGGGCCTTCCCACAGGCTCCTAGCCCCTCTGGCACCCAGGGCCTTCCCACAGGCTCCTAGCCTCTCTGGCACCCAGGGCCTTCCCACGGGCTCCTAGCCACTCCGGCATCCAGGGCCTTCCCACAGGCTCCTAACCTCTCCGGTATCCCAGGCCTTCCCACAGGCTCCTAGCCCCTCCGGCACCCAGGGCCTTCCCACAGGCTCCTAGCCCCTCCGGCACCCAAGGCCTTCCCACAGGCTCCTAGCCCCTCCGGCACCCAGGGCCTTCCCACAGGCTCCTAGCCCCTCCGGCACTCAGGGCCTTCCCACAGGCTCCTAGCCCCTCCGGCACCCAGGGCCTTCCCACAGGCTCCTAGCCCCTCCGGCACCCAGGGCCTTCCCACAGGCTCCTAGCCTCTCCGGTATCCCAGGCCTTCCCACAGGCTCCTAGCCCCTCCGGCACCCAGGGCCTTCCCACAGGCTCCTAGCCCCTCCGGCACCCAAGGCCTTCCCACAGGCTCCTAGCCCCTCCGGCATCTCAGGCCTTCCCACAGGCTCCTAGCCTCTCCGGTATCCCAGGCCTTCCCACAGGCTCCTAGCCCCTCCGGCACCCAGGGCCTTCCCACAGGCTCCTAGCCTCTCTGGCACCCAAGGCCTTCCCACAGGCTCCTAACCTCTCCGGCATCCCAGGCCTGTATCCCAGGCCTTCCCACAGGCTCCTAGCCTCTCCGGCACCCAGGGCCTTCCCACAGGCTCCTAGCCCCTCTGGCACCCAGGGCCTTCCCACAGGCTCCTAGCCCCTCCGGCACCCAGGGCCTTCCCACAGGCTCCTAGCCCCTCCAGCACCCAAGGCCTTCCCACAGGCTCCTAGCCCCTCCGGCATCTCAGGCCTTCCCACAGGCTCCTAGCCTCTCCGGTATCCCAGGCCTTCCCACAGGCTCCTAGCCCCTCCGGCACCCAGGGCCTTCCCACAGGCTCCTAGCCTCTCTGGCACCCAAGGCCTTCCCACAGGCTCCTAACCTCTCCGGCATCCCAGGCCTGTATCCCAGGCCTTCCCACAGGCTCCTAGCCTCTCCGGCACCCAGGGCCTTCCCACAGGCTCCTAGCCCCTCCGGCACCCAGGGCCTTCCCACAGGCTCCTAGCCCCTCCGGCACCCAGGGCCTTCCCACAGGCTCCTAGCCCCTCTGGCACCCAGGGCCTTCCCACAGGCTCCTAGCCTCTCTGGCACCCAGGGCCTTCCCACGGGCTCCTAGCCACTCCGGCATCCAGGGCCTTCCCACAGGCTCCTAACCTCTCCGGTATCCCAGGCCTTCCCACAGGCTCCTAGCCCCTCCGGCACCCAGGGCCTTCCCACAGGCTCCTAGCCCCTCCGGCACCCAAGGCCTTCCCACAGGCTCCTAGCCCCTCCGGCACCCAGGGCCTTCCCACAGGCTCCTAGCCTCTCCGGCACCCAGGGCCTTCCCACAGGCTCCTAGCCCCTCCGGCACTCAGGGCCTTCCCACAGGCTCCTAGCCCCTCCGGCACCCAGGGCCTTCCCACAGGCTCCTAGCCCCTCCGGCACCCAGGGCCTTCCCACAGGCTCCTAGCCTCTCCGGTATCCCAGGCCTTCCCACAGGCTCCTAGCCCCTCCGGCACCCAGGGCCTTCCCACAGGCTCCTAGCCCCTCCGGCACCCAAGGCCTTCCCACAGGCTCCTAGCCCCTCCGGCATCTCAGGCCTTCCCACAGGCTCCTAGCCTCTCCGGTATCCCAGGCCTTCCCACAGGCTCCTAGCCCCTCCGGCACCCAGGGCCTTCCCACAGGCTCCTAGCCTCTCTGGCACCCAAGGCCTTCCCACAGGCTCCTAACCTCTCCGGCATCCCAGGCCTGTATCCCAGGCCTTCCCACAGGCTCCTAGCCTCTCCGGCACCCAGGGCCTTCCCACAGGCTCCTAGCCCCTCTGGCACCCAGGGCCTTCCCACAGGCTCCTAGCCCCTCCGGCACCCAGGGCCTTCCCACAGGCTCCTAGCCCTTCCGGCACCCAGGGCCTTCCCACAGGCTCCTAGCCCCTCCGGCACCCAGGGCCTTCCCACAGGCTCCTAGCCCCTCTGGCACCCAAGGCCTTCCCACAGGCTCCTAACCTCTCCGGCATCCCAGGCCTGTATCCCAGGCCTTCCCACAGGCTCCTAGCCTCTCTGGCACCCAAGGCCTTCCCACAGGCTCCTAACCTCTCCGGCATCCCAGGCCTGTATCCCAGGCCTTCCCACAGGCTCCTAGCCTCTCCGGCACCCAGGGCCTTCCCACAGGCTCCTAGCCCCTCCGGCACCCAGGGCCTTCCCACAGGCTCCTAGCCCCTCTGGCACCCAGGGCCTTCCCACGGGCTCCTAGCCCCTCTGGCACCCAGGGCCTTCCCACGGGCTCCTAGCCACTCCGGCATCCAGGGCCTTCCCACGGGCTCCTAGCCTCTCCGGTATCCCAGGCCTTCCCACAGGCTCCTAGCCCCTCCGGCACCCAGGGCCTTCCCACAGGCTCCTAGCCTCTCCGGCACCCAAGGCCTTCCCACAGGCTCCTAGCCTCTCCAGCACCCAGGGCCTTCCCACAGGCTCCTAGCCTCTCCGGCACCCAAGGCCTTCCCACAGGCTCCTAGCCCCTCCGGCACCCAAGGCCTTCCCACAGGCTCCTAACCTCTCTGGCACCCAAGGCCTTCCCACAGGCTCCTAGCCCCTCTGGCATCCAGGGCCTTCCCACAGGCTCCTAGCCTCTCTGGCACCCAAGGCCTTCCCACAGGCTCCTAACCTCTCCGGCATCCCAGGCCTTCCCACAGGCTCCTAGCCCCTCCGGCACCCAAGGCCTTCCCACAGGCTCCTAACCTCTCCGGCATCCCAGGCCTGTATCCCAGGCCTTCCCACAGGCTCCTAGCCTCTCCGGCACCCAAGGCCTTCCCACAGGCTCCTAGCCGCTCCGGCATCTCAGGCCTTCCCACAGGCTCCTAGCCTCTCCGGCACCCAAGGCCTTCCCACAGGCTCCTAGCCTCTCCAGCACCCAGGGCCTTCCCACAGGCTCCTAGCCTCTCTGGCACCCAAGGCCTTCCCACAGGCTCCTAACCTCTCCGGCATCCCAGGCCTTCCCACAGGCTCCTAGCCTCTCTGGCACCCAAGGCCTTCCCACAGGCTCCTAACCTCTCCGGCATCCCAGGCCTTCCCACAGGCTCCTAGCCCCTCCGGCACCCAAGGCCTTCCCACAGGCTCCTAACCTCTCCAGCATCCCAGGCCTGTATCCCAGGCCTTCCCACAGGCTCCTAGCCCCTCCGGCACCCAAGGCCTTCCCACAGGCTCCTAACCTCTCCGGCATCCCAGGCCTGTATCCCAGGCCTTCCCACAGGCTCCTAGCCTCTCCGGCACACAGGGCCTTCCCACAGGCTCCTAGCCCCTCCGCCACCCAAGGCCTTCCCACAGGCTCCTAGCCCCTCTGGCACCCAGGGCCTTCCCACAGGCTCCTAGCCCCTCCGGCACCCAGGGCCTTCCCACAGGCTCCTAGCCCCTCCGGCACCCAAGGCCTTCCCACAGGCTCCTAGCCCCTCCGGCATCTCAGGCCTTCCCACAGGCTCCTAGCCTCTCCGGCACCTAAGGCCTTCCCACAGGCTCCTAGCCTCTCCGGCATCCCAGGCCTTCCCACAGGCTCCTAGCCCCTCTGGCACCCAGGGCCTTCCCACAGGCTCCTAACCTCTCCGGCATCCCAGGCCTTCCCACAGGCTCCTAGCCCCTCCGGCACCCAAGGCCTTCCCACAGGCTCCTAACCTCTCCGGCATCCCAGGCCTGTATCCCAGGCCTTCCCACAGGCTCCTAGCCTCTCTGGCACCCAAGGCCTTCCCACAGGCTCCTAACCTCTCCGGCATCCCAGGCCTTCCCACAGGCTCCTAGCCCCTCCGGCACCCAAGGCCTTCCCACAGGCTCCTAACCTCTCCGGCATCCCAGGCCTGTATCCCAGGCCTTCCCACAGGCTCCTAGCCTCTCCGGCACCCAGGGCCTTCCCACAGGCTCCTAGCCCCTCTAGCACCCAGGGCCTTCCCACAGGCTCCTAGCCCCTCCGGTATCCCAGGCCTTCCCACAGGCTCCTAGCCCCTCCGGCACCCAGGGCCTTCCCACAGGCTCCTAGCCCCTCCGGCACCCAAGGCCTTCCCACAGGCTCCTAGCCCCTCCGGCACCCAGGGCCTTCCCACAGGCTCCTAGCCTCTCCGGCACCCAGGGCCTTCCCACAGGCTCCTAGCCCCTCCGGCACTCAGGGCCTTCCCACAGGCTCCTAGCCCCTCCGGCACCCAGGGCCTTCCCACAGGCTCCTAGCCCCTCTGGCACCCAGGGCCTTCCCACAGGCTCCTAGCCTCTCCGGTATCCCAGGCCTTCCCACAGGCTCCTAGCCCCTCCGGCACCCAGGGCCTTCCCACAGGCTCCTAGCCCCTCCAGCACCCAAGGCCTTCCCACAGGCTCCTAGCCCCTCCGGCATCTCAGGCCTTCCCACAGGCTCCTAGCCTCTCCGGTATCCCAGGCCTTCCCACAGGCTCCTAGCCCCTCCGGCACCCAGGGCCTTCCCACAGGCTCCTAGCCTCTCTGGCACCCAAGGCCTTCCCACAGGCTCCTAACCTCTCCGGCATCCCAGGCCTGTATCCCAGGCCTTCCCACAGGCTCCTAGCCTCTCCGGCACCCAGGGCCTTCCCACAGGCTCCTAGCCCCTCCGGCACCCAGGGCCTTCCCACAGGCTCCTAGCCCCTCCTGCACCCAGGGCCTTCCCACAGGCTCCTAGCCCCTCTGGCACCCAGGGCCTTCCCACAGGCTCCTAGCCTCTCTGGCACCCAGGGCCTTCCCACGGGCTCCTAGCCACTCCGGCATCCAGGGCCTTCCCACAGGCTCCTAACCTCTCCGGTATCCCAGGCCTTCCCACAGGCTCCTAGCCCCTCCGGCACCCAGGGCCTTCCCACAGGCTCCTAGCCCCTCCGGCACCCAAGGCCTTCCCACAGGCTCCTAGCCCCTCCGGCACCCAGGGCCTTCCCACAGGCTCCTAGCCCCTCCGGCACCCAGGGCCTTCCCACAGGCTCCTAGCCCCTCCGGCACTCAGGGCCTTCCCACAGGCTCCTAGCCCCTCCGGCACCCAGGGCCTTCCCACAGGCTCCTAGCCCCTCTGGCACCCAGGGCCTTCCCACAGGCTCCTAGCCTCTCCGGTATCCCAGGCCTTCCCACAGGCTCCTAGCCCCTCCGGCACCCAGGGCCTTCCCACAGGCTCCTAGCCCCTCCGGCACCCAAGGCCTTCCCACAGGCTCCTAGCCCCTCCGGCATCTCAGGCCTTCCCACAGGCTCCTAGCCTCTCCGGTATCCCAGGCCTTCCCACAGGCTCCTAGCCCCTCCGGCACCCAGGGCCTTCCCACAGGCTCCTAGCCTCTCTGGCACCCAAGGCCTTCCCACAGGCTCCTAACCTCTCCGGCATCCCAGGCCTGTATCCCAGGCCTTCCCACAGGCTCCTAGCCTCTCCGGCACCCAGGGCCTTCCCACAGGCTCCTAGCCCCTCTGGCACCCAGGGCCTTCCCACAGGCTCCTAGCCCCTCCGGCATCTCAGGCCTTCCCACAGGCTCCTAGCCTCTCCGGTATCCCAGGCCTTCCCACAGGCTCCTAGCCCCTCTGGCACCCAGGGCCTTCCCACAGGCTCCTAGCCCCTCTGGCACCCAAGGCCTTCCCACAGGCTCCTAACCTCTCCGGCATCCCAGGCCTTCCCACAGGCTCCTAGCCCCTCCGGCACCCAAGGCCTTCCCACAGGCTCCTAACCTCTCCGGCATCCCAGGCCTGTATCCCAGGCCTTCCCACAGGCTCCTAGCCTCTCCGGCACCCAGGGCCTTCCCACAGGCTCCTAGCCCCTCTAGCACCCAGGGCCTTCCCACAGGCTCCTAGCCCCTCCGGTATCCCAGGCCGTCCCACAGGCTCCTAGCCCCTCCGGCACCCAGGGCCTTCCCACAGGCTCCTAGCCCCTCCGGCACCCAAGGCCTTCCCACAGGCTCCTAGCCCCTCCGGCACCCAAGGCCTTCCCACAGGCTCCTAGCCCCTCCGGCACCCAGGGCCTTCCCACAGGCTCCTAGCCTCTCCGGCACCCAGGGCCTTCCCACAGGCTCCTAGCCCCTCCGGCACTCAGGGCCTTCCCACAGGCTCCTAGCCCCTCCGGCACCCAGGGCCTTCCCACAGGCTCCTAGCCCCTCTGGCACCCAGGGCCTTCCCACAGGCTCCTAGCCTCTCCGGTATCCCAGGCCTTCCCACAGGCTCCTAGCCCCTCCGGCACCCAGGGCCTTCCCACAGGCTCCTAGCCCCTCCAGCACCCAAGGCCTTCCCACAGGCTCCTAGCCCCTCCGGCATCTCAGGCCTTCCCACAGGCTCCTAGCCTCTCCGGTATCCCAGGCCTTCCCACAGGCTCCTAGCCCCTCCGGCACCCAGGGCCTTCCCACAGGCTCCTAGCCTCTCTGGCACCCAAGGCCTTCCCACAGGCTCCTAACCTCTCCGGCATCCCAGGCCTGTATCCCAGGCCTTCCCACAGGCTCCTAGCCTCTCCGGCACCCAGGGCCTTCCCACAGGCTCCTAGCCCCTCCGGCACCCAGGGCCTTCCCACAGGCTCCTAGCCCCTCCGGCACCCAGGGCCTTCCCACAGGCTCCTAGCCCCTCTGGCACCCAGGGCCTTCCCACAGGCTCCTAGCCTCTCTGGCACCCAGGGCCTTCCCACGGGCTCCTAGCCACTCCGGCATCCAGGGCCTTCCCACAGGCTCCTAACCTCTCCGGTATCCCAGGCCTTCCCACAGGCTCCTAGCCCCTCCGGCACCCAGGGCCTTCCCACAGGCTCCTAGCCCCTCCGGCACCCAAGGCCTTCCCACAGGCTCCTAGCCCCTCCGGCACCCAGGGCCTTCCCACAGGCTCCTAGCCCCTCCGGCACTCAGGGCCTTCCCACAGGCTCCTAGCCCCTCCGGCACCCAGGGCCTTCCCACAGGCTCCTAGCCCCTCCGGCACCCAGGGCCTTCCCACAGGCTCCTAGCCTCTCCGGTATCCCAGGCCTTCCCACAGGCTCCTAGCCCCTCCGGCACCCAGGGCCTTCCCACAGGCTCCTAGCCCCTCCGGCACCCAAGGCCTTCCCACAGGCTCCTAGCCCCTCCGGCATCTCAGGCCTTCCCACAGGCTCCTAGCCTCTCCGGTATCCCAGGCCTTCCCACAGGCTCCTAGCCCCTCCGGCACCCAGGGCCTTCCCACAGGCTCCTAGCCTCTCTGGCACCCAAGGCCTTCCCACAGGCTCCTAACCTCTCCGGCATCCCAGGCCTGTATCCCAGGCCTTCCCACAGGCTCCTAGCCTCTCCGGCACCCAGGGCCTTCCCACAGGCTCCTAGCCCCTCTGGCACCCAGGGCCTTCCCACAGGCTCCTAGCCCCTCCGGCACCCAGGGCCTTCCCACAGGCTCCTAGCCCCTCCAGCACCCAAGGCCTTCCCACAGGCTCCTAGCCCCTCCGGCATCTCAGGCCTTCCCACAGGCTCCTAGCCTCTCCGGTATCCCAGGCCTTCCCACAGGCTCCTAGCCCCTCCGGCACCCAGGGCCTTCCCACAGGCTCCTAGCCTCTCTGGCACCCAAGGCCTTCCCACAGGCTCCTAACCTCTCCGGCATCCCAGGCCTGTATCCCAGGCCTTCCCACAGGCTCCTAGCCTCTCCGGCACCCAGGGCCTTCCCACAGGCTCCTAGCCCCTCCGGCACCCAGGGCCTTCCCACAGGCTCCTAGCCCCTCCGGCACCCAGGGCCTTCCCACAGGCTCCTAGCCCCTCTGGCACCCAGGGCCTTCCCACAGGCTCCTAGCCTCTCTGGCACCCAGGGCCTTCCCACGGGCTCCTAGCCACTCCGGCATCCAGGGCCTTCCCACAGGCTCCTAACCTCTCCGGTATCCCAGGCCTTCCCACAGGCTCCTAGCCCCTCCGGCACCCAGGGCCTTCCCACAGGCTCCTAGCCCCTCCGGCACCCAAGGCCTTCCCACAGGCTCCTAGCCCCTCCGGCACCCAGGGCCTTCCCACAGGCTCCTAGCCTCTCCGGCACCCAGGGCCTTCCCACAGGCTCCTAGCCCCTCCGGCACTCAGGGCCTTCCCACAGGCTCCTAGCCCCTCCGGCACCCAGGGCCTTCCCACAGGCTCCTAGCCCCTCCGGCACCCAGGGCCTTCCCACAGGCTCCTAGCCTCTCCGGTATCCCAGGCCTTCCCACAGGCTCCTAGCCCCTCCGGCACCCAGGGCCTTCCCACAGGCTCCTAGCCCCTCCGGCACCCAAGGCCTTCCCACAGGCTCCTAGCCCCTCCGGCATCTCAGGCCTTCCCACAGGCTCCTAGCCTCTCCGGTATCCCAGGCCTTCCCACAGGCTCCTAGCCCCTCCGGCACCCAGGGCCTTCCCACAGGCTCCTAGCCTCTCTGGCACCCAAGGCCTTCCCACAGGCTCCTAACCTCTCCGGCATCCCAGGCCTGTATCCCAGGCCTTCCCACAGGCTCCTAGCCTCTCCGGCACCCAGGGCCTTCCCACAGGCTCCTAGCCCCTCTGGCACCCAGGGCCTTCCCACAGGCTCCTAGCCCCTCCGGCACCCAGGGCCTTCCCACAGGCTCCTAGCCCTTCCGGCACCCAGGGCCTTCCCACAGGCTCCTAGCCCCTCCGGCACCCAGGGCCTTCCCACAGGCTCCTAGCCCCTCTGGCACCCAAGGCCTTCCCACAGGCTCCTAACCTCTCCGGCATCCCAGGCCTGTATCCCAGGCCTTCCCACAGGCTCCTAGCCTCTCTGGCACCCAAGGCCTTCCCACAGGCTCCTAACCTCTCCGGCATCCCAGGCCTGTATCCCAGGCCTTCCCACAGGCTCCTAGCCTCTCCGGCACCCAGGGCCTTCCCACAGGCTCCTAGCCCCTCCGGCACCCAGGGCCTTCCCACAGGCTCCTAGCCCCTCTGGCACCCAGGGCCTTCCCACGGGCTCCTAGCCCCTCTGGCACCCAGGGCCTTCCCACGGGCTCCTAGCCACTCCGGCATCCAGGGCCTTCCCACGGGCTCCTAGCCTCTCCGGTATCCCAGGCCTTCCCACAGGCTCCTAGCCCCTCCGGCACCCAGGGCCTTCCCACAGGCTCCTAGCCTCTCCGGCACCCAAGGCCTTCCCACAGGCTCCTAGCCTCTCCAGCACCCAGGGCCTTCCCACAGGCTCCTAGCCTCTCCGGCACCCAAGGCCTTCCCACAGGCTCCTAGCCCCTCCGGCACCCAAGGCCTTCCCACAGGCTCCTAACCTCTCTGGCACCCAAGGCCTTCCCACAGGCTCCTAGCCCCTCTGGCATCCAGGGCCTTCCCACAGGCTCCTAGCCTCTCTGGCACCCAAGGCCTTCCCACAGGCTCCTAACCTCTCCGGCATCCCAGGCCTTCCCACAGGCTCCTAGCCCCTCCGGCACCCAAGGCCTTCCCACAGGCTCCTAACCTCTCCGGCATCCCAGGCCTGTATCCCAGGCCTTCCCACAGGCTCCTAGCCTCTCCGGCACCCAAGGCCTTCCCACAGGCTCCTAGCCGCTCCGGCATCTCAGGCCTTCCCACAGGCTCCTAGCCTCTCCGGTATCCCAGGCCTTCCCACAGGCTCCTAGCCTCTCCGGCACCCAAGGCCTTCCCACAGGCTCCTAGCCTCTCCAGCACCCAGGGCCTTCCCACAGGCTCCTAGCCTCTCTGGCACCCAAGGCCTTCCCACAGGCTCCTAACCTCTCCGGCATCCCAGGCCTTCCCACAGGCTCCTAGCCTCTCTGGCACCCAAGGCCTTCCCACAGGCTCCTAACCTCTCCGGCATCCCAGGCCTTCCCACAGGCTCCTAGCCCCTCCGGCACCCAAGGCCTTCCCACAGGCTCCTAACCTCTCCAGCATCCCAGGCCTGTATCCCAGGCCTTCCCACAGGCTCCTAGCCCCTCCGGCACCCAAGGCCTTCCCACAGGCTCCTAACCTCTCCGGCATCCCAGGCCTGTATCCCAGGCCTTCCCACAGGCTCCTAGCCTCTCCGGCACACAGGGCCTTCCCACAGGCTCCTAGCCCCTCCGCCACCCAAGGCCTTCCCACAGGCTCCTAGCCCCTCTGGCACCCAGGGCCTTCCCACAGGCTCCTAGCCCCTCCGGCACCCAGGGCCTTCCCACAGGCTCCTAGCCCCTCCGGCACCCAAGGCCTTCCCACAGGCTCCTAGCCCCTCCGGCATCTCAGGCCTTCCCACAGGCTCCTAGCCTCTCCGGCACCTAAGGCCTTCCCACAGGCTCCTAGCCTCTCCGGCATCCCAGGCCTTCCCACAGGCTCCTAGCCCCTCTGGCACCCAGGGCCTTCCCACAGGCTCCTAACCTCTCCGGCATCCCAGGCCTTCCCACAGGCTCCTAGCCCCTCCGGCACCCAAGGCCTTCCCACAGGCTCCTAACCTCTCCGGCATCCCAGGCCTGTATCCCAGGCCTTCCCACAGGCTCCTAGCCTCTCTGGCACCCAAGGCCTTCCCACAGGCTCCTAACCTCTCCGGCATCCCAGGCCTTCCCACAGGCTCCTAGCCCCTCCGGCACCCAAGGCCTTCCCACAGGCTCCTAACCTCTCCGGCATCCCAGGCCTGTATCCCAGGCCTTCCCACAGGCTCCTAGCCTCTCCGGCACCCAGGGCCTTCCCACAGGCTCCTAGCCCCTCTAGCACCCAGGGCCTTCCCACAGGCTCCTAGCCCCTCCGGTATCCCAGGCCTTCCCACAGGCTCCTAGCCCCTCCGGCACCCAGGGCCTTCCCACAGGCTCCTAGCCCCTCCGGCACCCAAGGCCTTCCCACAGGCTCCTAGCCCCTCCGGCACCCAGGGCCTTCCCACAGGCTCCTAGCCTCTCCGGCACCCAGGGCCTTCCCACAGGCTCCTAGCCCCTCCGGCACTCAGGGCCTTCCCACAGGCTCCTAGCCCCTCCGGCACCCAGGGCCTTCCCACAGGCTCCTAGCCCCTCTGGCACCCAGGGCCTTCCCACAGGCTCCTAGCCTCTCCGGTATCCCAGGCCTTCCCACAGGCTCCTAGCCCCTCCGGCACCCAGGGCCTTCCCACAGGCTCCTAGCCCCTCCAGCACCCAAGGCCTTCCCACAGGCTCCTAGCCCCTCCGGCATCTCAGGCCTTCCCACAGGCTCCTAGCCTCTCCGGTATCCCAGGCCTTCCCACAGGCTCCTAGCCCCTCCGGCACCCAGGGCCTTCCCACAGGCTCCTAGCCTCTCTGGCACCCAAGGCCTTCCCACAGGCTCCTAACCTCTCCGGCATCCCAGGCCTGTATCCCAGGCCTTCCCACAGGCTCCTAGCCTCTCCGGCACCCAGGGCCTTCCCACAGGCTCCTAGCCCCTCCGGCACCCAGGGCCTTCCCACAGGCTCCTAGCCCCTCCTGCACCCAGGGCCTTCCCACAGGCTCCTAGCCCCTCTGGCACCCAGGGCCTTCCCACAGGCTCCTAGCCTCTCTGGCACCCAGGGCCTTCCCACGGGCTCCTAGCCACTCCGGCATCCAGGGCCTTCCCACAGGCTCCTAACCTCTCCGGTATCCCAGGCCTTCCCACAGGCTCCTAGCCCCTCCGGCACCCAGGGCCTTCCCACAGGCTCCTAGCCCCTCCGGCACCCAAGGCCTTCCCACAGGCTCCTAGCCCCTCCGGCACCCAGGGCCTTCCCACAGGCTCCTAGCCCCTCCGGCACCCAGGGCCTTCCCACAGGCTCCTAGCCCCTCCGGCACTCAGGGCCTTCCCACAGGCTCCTAGCCCCTCCGGCACCCAGGGCCTTCCCACAGGCTCCTAGCCCCTCTGGCACCCAGGGCCTTCCCACAGGCTCCTAGCCTCTCCGGTATCCCAGGCCTTCCCACAGGCTCCTAGCCCCTCCGGCACCCAGGGCCTTCCCACAGGCTCCTAGCCCCTCCGGCACCCAAGGCCTTCCCACAGGCTCCTAGCCCCTCCGGCATCTCAGGCCTTCCCACAGGCTCCTAGCCTCTCCGGTATCCCAGGCCTTCCCACAGGCTCCTAGCCCCTCCGGCACCCAGGGCCTTCCCACAGGCTCCTAGCCTCTCTGGCACCCAAGGCCTTCCCACAGGCTCCTAACCTCTCCGGCATCCCAGGCCTGTATCCCAGGCCTTCCCACAGGCTCCTAGCCTCTCCGGCACCCAGGGCCTTCCCACAGGCTCCTAGCCCCTCTGGCACCCAGGGCCTTCCCACAGGCTCCTAGCCCCTCCGGCATCTCAGGCCTTCCCACAGGCTCCTAGCCTCTCCGGTATCCCAGGCCTTCCCACAGGCTCCTAGCCCCTCTGGCACCCAGGGCCTTCCCACAGGCTCCTAGCCCCTCTGGCACCCAAGGCCTTCCCACAGGCTCCTAACCTCTCCGGCATCCCAGGCCTGTATCCCAGGCCTTCCCACAGGCTCCTAGCCCCTCCGGCACCCAAGGCCTTCCCACAGGCTCCTAGCCCCTCTGGCACCCAGGGCCTTCCCACGGGCTCCTAGCCCCTCTGGCACCCAGGGCCTTCCCACGGGCTCCTAGCCTCTCCGGCACCCAGGGCCTTCCCACAGGCTCCTAGCCCCTCTGGCACCCAGGGCCTTCCCACAGGCTCCTAGCCCCTCCGGCATCTCAGGCCTTCCCACAGGCTCCTAGCCTCTCCGGTATCCCAGGCCTTCCCACAGGCTCCTAGCCCCTCTGGCACCCAGGGCCTTCCCACAGGCTCCTAGCCCCTCTGGCACCCAAGGCCTTCCCACAGGCTCCTAACCTCTCCGGCATCCCAGGCCTGTATCCCAGGCCTTCCCACAGGCTCCTAGCCCCTCCGGCACCCAAGGCCTTCCCACAGGCTCCTAGCCCCTCTGGCACCCAGGGCCTTCCCACGGGCTCCTAGCCCCTCTGGCACCCAGGGCCTTCCCACGGGCTCCTAGCCACTCCGGCATCCAGGGCCTTCCCACGGGCTCCTAGCCTCTCCGGTATCCCAGGCCTTCCCACAGGCTCCTAGCCCCTCCGGCACCCAGGGCCTTCCCACAGGCTCCTAGCCCCTCCGGCACCCAGGGCCTTCCCACAGGCTCCTAGCCCCTCCGGCATCTCAGGCCTTCCCACAGGCTCCTAGCCTCTCCGGTATCCCAGGCCTTCCCACAGGCTCCTAGCCCCTCCGGCACCCAGGGCCTTCCCACAGGCTCCTAGCCTCTCTGGCACCCAAGGCCTTCCCACAGGCTCCTAACCTCTCCGGCATCCCAGGCCTGTATCCCAGGCCTTCCCACAGGCTCCTAGCCTCTCCGGCACCCAGGGCCTTCCCACAGGCTCCTAGCCCCTCCGGCACCCAGGGCCTTCCCACAGGCTCCTAGCCCCTCCGGCACCCAGGGCCTTCCCACAGGCTCCTAGCCCCTCCGGCACCTAGGGACTTCCCACAGGCTCCTAGCCCCTCTGGCACCCAGGGCCTTCCCACAGGCTCCTAGCCCCTCTGGCACCCAGGGCCTTCCCACAGGCTCCTAGCCCCTCTGGCACCCAGGGCCTTCCCACGGGCTCCTAGCCACTCCGGCATCCAGGGCCTTCCCACAGGCTCCTAGCCTCTCCAGTATCCAAGGCCTCCTGCTCTTAGCCTCTCTCGGGCTGGACTGGACTGGAGAGGCTTCTGGCCTCTGCTCCTCCTCCCTTTTCCAGGCCTGGATTCCCATCTCTTCTGGAAAGGGCGTCTCAGACCACCACCTCCAGGCAGCCTCCCCCAGTCAGGGATGACCTTCCCCTTTGAACTGCATGGTAACGCTCCCTCAGGCACTGATCATTTCAGATTGAGTAAAGCAGGACTGGGGGAATCTTATCTACATTTTCTATCTTCTCTGGCTCCCAGCAGGGGCTCCGGGCAGTGAGGTCACTGCTGAGAGTATGAATCATCAGGGCTGGGAGGGGCTTAGAACAGGGGGTAGAGTGAAGGGTCCCGGCCCCCCCACAGTGCCCAGCCCTCCCCACCAAGGCCGGTTCCACAGCCCCTGCCTCCCCCTGTGCCCCAGAGCCCACCCTGGGCTCCCGCCGGCGGTCCTACCTTCTGGATCATCTGCAGTTCATCCCGGAGACACTGCACTTCCTTCTTGAGGTACTGCAGCTCGTTCTCTTTTACCCGGAGCAGCACCTGTGGAGGGAGGGCAGCCCTGACCCCTGGCTCTGGGGGAGCCATGAGGCTCCCAGGCTTGGAGAGCCGGGCCCTTTCCCTGCTGGTGCCCCCTTCCCCCCTGCGCAGCCTAATCTCTGCTTGGCATTCAAGGCTCTAATCAGTCCCCTCCCTATCAGAGTCTGGCTGAGGGTCTCCGAATTCTAGAACACATTTTATCCCACTTTGATCTTATTAGTAAAATGATTTTTCTTTACAACAAACCTGAGAAGGAGGGGATGAAACTATGAGGATTCCACTTCCTTCTTGTTACAAGGGTGATTTTGACCAGGGGGGAGGTGAAAGCTTATTCCCTGGCCCTCACCCTCAACAATGACTGATATGTCAAAAAATTTGAATAAAATGTATTTCTTGGGGCTGCTAGGTGGCGCAGTGCAGAGAGCACCAGCCCTGAAGTCAGGAGGACCCGAGTTCAAATCTTCAAACCCCAACTTGGGGTTAAGTGACTTGCCCAGGGTCACACAGCCAGGAAGTGTTAAGTGTCTGAGGTCACATTTGAACTCGGGTCCTCCTGACTTCAAGGCTGGTGCTCTATCCACTGCGCCACCTAGCTGTCCCTTAAAGTATTTCTTAAAAAACATTACTATGGCTGCCATTTCACAGATTAGGAAATTGAGTCTTGGGGGTAAAGGCATTTGCCCGAGACCACCTGCAGAAGTAAGACTCACATCCAGGTTTCCCCCAAGTCCCCAGAGGATGCCCGCCCTCACTTAAGTCCTCCTGAACGGTTTTCCTACCCACAAGCCCCCAGAGGCCTTCTGTGCTTGGTGGCAGAGCTGGTAGGACACTGTTCAGTACCAGAGAGGAAGGGGGGGGACGCGTGACACACTGTAGGGTCACTCCAGTAGAGAAGGCTGTGATTGCTAGACTCTTTGGGCTTAAGGTGGAAGAGTCCTTGACTGTCATCCAGTTCAACCCTCACTTTCTGAGGCCTATAGTGGGGAAATTACTTGTCTAAGGTCATGCCGGCATACTGTAGGAGTTTAATAAGTGCTTATAGAACAAAAACATTCTTGGTTGCCTTTTCTCCAAAATCAGCCTGGGATCCAGGGCTCCTGCCACTCACCAAAGCAGCTGGGTGGGGGAGGGACGTCTCACCTCTAATTCACAGGAACTCCTCTCGTTGTTGCGTCCCAGGCCGTCACTGGAGGCCTGGGAGGCGATGAAGCTTCTCAGTCGGCCGATCTCCTCTGACAGGCGGGAGTGAAGCTCCTGGCAACCACAGCATCAGAGTGTTAGAGCTGGAAGGGACCCCAGAGTCCTGGAGTCCAAACCCTTTGTTGAACAGTGCAGGAAACTGAGGCACGGGGGATTTTAGCGACCTGTTCAAGTCACACTGGTGCCAAGTGACGGACTTCGGGGACACAGAGCTTGCAGTGGCTGAGGATGCCCGCTGACAAGCTTTCATCCTGATCCCAGAAATAAGGCGGGATCTCCGAGGGCCAAGCTGGGGGATTTCCCCAAAGAGGACCCCCGGAGATGCTGGGACATCCCTCCGTGTGCTCAACCGCTCTCTCCGTCTTCTCCCTGTCCCCCCGGCCTGGGATCCTACCTGGTTCTGCCGCAGGAGCCCCTTGCCTTCCTGCTGGCAATGCCGTAAGATGCGCTCCCGTTCCTCAGCCTGGCGGGTCAGGTCTCCGATCTCCAAGCACTTTTGGGAGTATTGTTCGGAGAGAACCTGCAGTTCTCGCTTCAAGGAATCCACGTCGGACCTACGGACAAGGGAGAAGGAGGAGGGAGAGAGAGGGAGAGAGAGACAGAGAGAGAGACAGAGAGAGAGAGAGAGAGAGAGAGAGAGAGAGAGAGAGAGAGAGACAGAGACAGAGACAGAGACAGAGAGAGAAGACAGAGAGAGAGAGAGAGAGAGAGAGAGAGAGAGAGAGACAGAGAGAGAGACAGAGAGAGAGAGAGAGAGAGAGAGAGACAGAGACAGAGACAGAGACAGAGACAGAGAGAGAAGACAGAGAGAGAGAGAGAGAGAGAGAGAGAGAGAGAGAGAGACAGAGAGACAGAGAGAGAGAGAGAGAGAGAGACAGAGACAGAGAGACAGAGAGACAGAGAGAGAGAGAGAGATTGAGAGAGAGAGAGAGGAGAGAGAGAGAGGAAACAAGCATGGGTCATCGCCCCCCTGCCAGCCAGCCCAACCCTCCAGGCCAAGGCCTCTCCCAGGTGATCAGAGCTCAGAGCCCTACAAGGAAGGGAAGGGGTTCATGATCCTCAAGAGGCCACTGACAACCAGGGGACACTTCCTTCCTCTGGCCCAGCTTCCACGAGGCACTCACAGAAGCCTCCCTGGCCTCCGCAGAGTCATAAGTTAGGGACAGTTGTCAAGAAAGTGAAGATAATACAGATGTTGTTTCAGCTGGTCACAGCTAACCCTACCAAGGGCAAATCATCACTGCTGAAGCTCCTCATCTGTAACAGAAGAGCTACACTAGATTAAAAGCCTAATTGGGATCCATGAACCTTAAAAATATTCTGTTAACTATAGTTCCATAGAATTGGTTTCCTTTTAATTTTTTTTTTATTTCCTTATTTTACTCTTTCAAAAACATTCATCTAATTAAGAAGAGGTTGATGGGTTTCACCAAACTGCTACAGGAGGCCAAGATGCATGTAAAGAGTTAAGGGCTCTTGGATTAGAGCATGTACTTAGATCCCTCCCAGCCCTGACATCCCCTGTTCTAAGCTCCCTCCCCACTCTGACATCCCCTGTTCTAGGCTCCCTCCCGGCTCTGACACCCGCTGTTCTAAGCCCCCTCTAGACATGACATCCCCTGTTCTAGGCTCCCTCCCGGCTCTGACATCCCCTGTTCTAAGCCCCCTCTAGACATGACATCCCCTGTTCTAGGATCCCTCCCCTATTCATCTATGCATCCTGTTGAGTACTGGCATCTACTGGAGAAGTGTGATATTGCAGCTCTCTGCCATGGTAAACACCCGATGTAGTGAGTTTGGGGAATGTTAAGGCTGGAGGTTAGAGGCCACTTTTCAGGGCTGGGCGGTCTCTAGGTAAGGGAGAGAAAGTCTCTGCAGAGGGGAAGGGGACGGCCGGCACCGACTCGGCCTCCACTTCAGAAATTGGCCGACCCTACAGCCGGAGCCAGAGTACTGGCTGATTGTCTAAACTTAAGAAAGGGCCGGGAGAAAGCCTGAGTCCCGCAGACTGGCCGCAGAAGCGCGCCTCCCTCAGAGAGCTGGCTGTCAGACAGTGGCCAGCGCTCCCTGCGTGGCTCACTCAGAAAGGGCCGCCCATCGCGCCACCCAGCGGAAGCCAGCCGGATTGCCCAGAGGACTCCTCGTGCTCCGTCTCTTACTGGTGCTGTTTGCGGAGACTCTCTGGGCCTTGCTGAAGACTCCGTGTCTTTCCCAGTTCCTTGTTTAGCTCTTCCTTAAAGGCTTTTTTCATGGCTTCTATGGCTGTTGGAGAAGAAAGAGTGAAGGCGGCTGTTAGACATGAAGAGAATGAATGCTAAAAACTGTTATTACATATAATTGGGGAAAAATAAAATGCTAAATATATCTATATATCTATATTTATCTATATCTATATCTATCTATCTATCTATCTATATCTATATCTATATTATTTTTTTTTTGCTGAGGTGATCGGGGTTAAGTGACTTGCCCACAGCTAGGAAGTGTCTGAGACCAGATTTGAATTCGGGTCCTCCTGACTTCAGGGCTGGTGCTCTAGCCACTCACCACCTAGCTGTCCTTTAAATAAATAATTTTTAAAAAAGATTTATATTTAAAAAAAAGTGTCAAGCCATTCAGAGGAAGGCTTTTTGCCACAAACTTCTTGGGCTTTAGTTTCTTCAAGTAGAAAAAGGACTTTGTGATCCTTTCTAACTTTAAATCTATGATCATACGATCCTGTATGTAACTGCCATTCTTTGAGCCTCAGTTTGCTTTCCTGTGATATGAGGGCAGTGGATTAGATGCAAGTTCTTTCCCATATAAATGTATGATTTCTCTAAGCCTCAGTTTCCCCCTCTGGAAAATGAGGGAGTTGATCTTTATGATGTCATGTTCCTTCTAGTTCAATGAGCAGGGACAAGAATACCTTTGGTTCTGCCTTTCGCTGCCTCAATTTATGCAAATCATTTACCTTCTTTGCCTCAGTTTCCCCATCTGTCAAATGAGAATCTTAGGCCACATGATCT
This sequence comes from Sminthopsis crassicaudata, assembly GCF_048593235.1. Taxonomy (NCBI): domain Eukaryota; kingdom Metazoa; phylum Chordata; class Mammalia; order Dasyuromorphia; family Dasyuridae; genus Sminthopsis; species Sminthopsis crassicaudata. The sequence goes on along the minus strand of NC_133621.1, from coordinate 299,244,792 downwards.
CCCTGAGACCCCTTCCTCAGTCTGATAGTCAGTGAAATAGGGATTCCTTTCAGTCCCCAAGCTTTTTCTAGGTTTCCCATCTAGGGCTGGAAGGACAGGAAAGGCCAAGGCGGGGGGGGGGGGGGGCTCACCAGAGGCTGTGGCTGCCGTCTCCTCTGCCAAAAGCCACTCCTTCTCCTGCTGTAGCCGCTCCAATTCCCGTTGGTGATGTCGCTGTAACTCCTCCATCACCTGCTGGTGGGATGACTCCATCTCGGCTAGGCTCCGCTCACACGCTTCCTGCAGAGGCCGGAGCAGAGGGCTCATTGAGAGGCAGGGAAGAAAGAACTCTCCTTATCTGGGTTCTGGGAAATGACCCTTCGGGTTTTCTGGGAAAGGGCAGAGGGAATTCTGAGAGGTAGAGAAGAGGGCCTGCGTTTGTTCTGTAATACAGGCCTATGACAAGTGCTGAATTTACATACCTAGTTTATTATTATACAACTGGAGGATGGATTGGAAAAGGGGTGAAAATGGAAACTGAAAGCTCAATTAGAAATCTATTGCAATAAACAACAAGACTATATGACAATCAATGCTGATGGATGTGGCTCTCTTCAACAATGAGATGATTTAAACCAATTCCAATTGTTCAGTGATGAAGAAAGCCATCTCCACCCAGAGAGAGAACTATGGGAACTGAGTGTGGAACACAATGTAGCATTTTCACTCTTTCTGTTGCTGTTTGCTTGCATTTTGTTTTCCTTCTTGTTTTTTTTTTTTTCTTTATAGATCTGATTTTTCTTGTGCAGCAAGAGAACTGTGTAAACATGTATACATATGTTGGATTTAACATATACTTTAACTATCTGCCAACTAGGGGAGGAGTTGTGGGGGAAGGAGGGGAAAATTTGGAACAGAAAATTTTGCAAGGGTTAATGTTGAAAAATTACCCATGTAGGGGCAGCTAGGTGGCGCAGTGGATAGAGCACCAGCCTTGAACTCAGGAGGACCTGAGTTCAAATCTGGTCTCAGACACTTAACACTTCCTAGCTGTGTGACCCTGGGCAAGTCACTTAACCTCAGCCTCAGGAAAAAAAAAAAAAAAAGAAAAAGAAAAGAAAAGAAAAATTACCCATGCATATGTTTTGCAATAAAAAAACAGATGAATAAATAAAAAGAAAAAAAAACAAAAAAAGAAATCTATTGCAATAGTGTAGGCAAGAGAAAAAGGAAGAAAAAGGTCATGTGGTCTAAGGAAAAGTGCTCTGATGATAGTGGAGAAGGGACGGAGACTACAGATGCTATGAAGGCAGAAATTCTGGGAATGGATGGGATGGAGGGAGTAGGGGAGAGAAGATATAGTTCAGAGGATGACTCCTGAGTGATTAGAAAGTTGCTACTCTCAAAGTATGGAGGAAAAGCAAGATGGCGTGGCATGGGGAAACGAGCTCCATACGGGACATCTTGAATTACTGATTATATTGTAACAATGATCAACTCTGAAAAAATTAGCTTTTCTTTCAGTTTGAACAGCAACACTTCCCTCTGCTATGAAAGAGCCATTGCTATGGGAACTCGAATGAAGCAAAGGTCGAAGTGAAAAGCTTTGAGGGCCCATCAGTAGAGTCTGAGACATGAATAGGCCCAATTACCCTGTATTTGGAGATGAGATGAGTCATCTATAAACAGATCAAGAGAGTTGTTAGGAAAAATCAAGTAATGATGAAAAGAATGATCACCCAGGTTAGAAAAGGCTAATCTAAATCCAGAGAGAGAACTATTGAACTCTTTTTTTAAAAGCAATTTGGCTAATATGGAAATGTGTTTTGCATGATTTCACATGCATAATTGATAACATATTGTTTGCCTTCTTAGTGGGTGGAGGAGGGAAAGAATTTGGAACTCAAAAAATTTTTAAAGTGAAAGTTCATAAAATAAATAAATAATAGTCCCTCTTCACCCCTCAAAAAAGAATTCGAGATGCTTCTAGGACATCCATGAGAGATATCTACATTTTGATTACATGAAAACAAAGGCTATTTTTTTTCTAAGCATAAAATTATTGCAGCTAGGATGAGACAAGAAATGGTTAACTTGGAAAAATCTACATCAAAATTTCAGACAAAACTTATTCAAGTTACATAAAAATGTTATAAGGACATAAGAGGAGCAATTCTTCAATAGATAAGGCGTCAAAGGACACGAACCAACACTTTTCAAAGACGCCAGCAACAGATATATGGAAGAGTGTCTCAAATTGCAAGGCCTAAGAAAAGCATGTATTAAAAATAACTAAGGGCAGCTCGGTGGCGCAGTGGATAGAGCACAGCCTTGAATTCAGGAGGCCGGAGTTCAAATCTGGTCTCAGACACTTAACACTTCCTAGCTGTGTGACCCTGGGCAAGTCATTTAACCCCAGTTGCCTCAGCAAAAAAAAAAAAAAAAAAAAAAGAACTCTGAGGGTTCAACTCAACTGGGCGATTCTGACAGCAAAATAAAATGACAAATACTGGAGGGATTTGGGCAAAAGAGGCACATTAATAGAATTGGGAAGGGGGTCTTACCATCTTGGAAAGCGATTGAATTACATTTTAAGAAAGTGACTAATAATCATACTCTTTGACCCAGAGAGCCCATTTCTAGACATATACCCCCAAAAAGGGCAAAGACAGAAACTGAAGTCCCATTTACATCAAAATATTCATAGAAGCACTTTTTGTGATAGTGGAAAATTAGCAACAAATAAACTGCTACGCGTCAATTATGGCTCAGCTAATTATGAAATATGAATATCATGAACGTTACTGTATCACAAGAAATAAGACTTTAAAAAGGCATGTGGAAATTTCTATGAACTGATACAGACTGAACCAGGAAAATAATGATTATAATAATGTATATTTTATGTTATAATAATAATGTAAGTGGAAAGAATACACAACGAAACTTGAATCTGGAAAAGAATTGGGAAAACAACAGTGAACAGAGCATGGGAATCAGGAAGACCCATCTTCAAATCCAGCTACAGACATTCACCCGTTGTGATCCTGAGTAAGTCACTTAAGCTTCTTGCCTCAGTTTCCTCATCTGTAAGCAGCAAAGGCAAACTGCCCCAAGAAAACTCCAAGTGGAGCGAGAGAAGTTGGACATGACTAACACTTGACAACAGCAGCCTTCCTCCCTTCTTTGGGACGGTACAGGGCACATGTACTCAGACTAATACAATAATGTATTTGTGGGTCTTATTGAATTTTGTTTTCCTATTTTAAAAAAATATTCTAGAGATGGGTCGCTGGGTAGAGAAGGGAAGTAGAAGTCGGGGAATACACTCAGACATGAAACTGATGTAAAGCAATTTTTAAAATGATTATAAGCAAACAATGGTAGTTAGGGCACAGAACCAAGAATGAATATGAAAAAGTGCCAGCCCAGGCTGACCCACAGCTTCCACAGATGCCAAAAAACAACCCCCCAAAAGCCTCAAGACCAACTGGAAGAACTGGAGGTAAATGGGATGACCAGCGGCGGAAAACAGAGAAAATGACGCCCTCCATTCCTAATCTCCCTCACTGAGGCGAACGCTCCTCGGACCAGAAAGGACCGAATGAAAAGGGGTTAATGAGGGAATTTAACCCAAGATAAGCAGGAGACGGTAAGAAGACACCTGGCCATCCTCCACTAGGGTGAGTCACCTGGTCCCATCTGAATTACATCCCAGGGCACAGAAAGCAGAGGCGGATGTGATTGCCAGGCTGCTATCGGGACTCCGAGAAGCAGAGAAAGGCGGCGGGATTGGAGAGCGAATATCTTGGGGAACGGGGAAGAAGGTGGATGCTAAAGAGATTCATGCTGAAGGTCTCTCTGCAAAATACCATGGGGAGGATTAATACTATTAGATGGGATCAAGGGTAAGAAGCAGTATGGTGTAGTCAGGGGAGCAGGCCTCAAGGGTGGGGGAATCGGGGTTCACTCCCCGATGGTGTGCCCTAAGGTTGTGAGCTCCAGACTTATGTCAACGTGCATTGGCAGAGGTCTAGGCCCTATCCTTTGTATTATTAATATTAGTATATTACTAATCACTTATTAGTGTATTAATATAGGACTAATATTAATGAGACCAATGGCTTGGGATCCAAGGAATACTTTAAGTCAGAATGAATGATGCTGGATGAATGAACTTAATTTCCATCTTTGCTGGGATCACCAAGTGGATATACCCAGCAACGCCACAGCCTGCAGAGTTTCCCTGATTTTTCAGTAAAGCTGGCGGCAAAAATCTCTCTCTCGTGGACAAGATGGAAGGATGGAGGCTGGATGATATTGAGGCTTGATGGGTCTGGGAATGATGGCTCACTGAGCTCAGGGAGGTAATTCATGGGTTGAAGTCAAGCCAGAGGGGGGGTTCTTAACCTAAGAACTAGGAACTTGTTTAAAAAAATATTCTGATACCTGTATTTCAATACAAATTGCTTTTAAAATTTCATGTATTTTATTTTTGGTGTCTAAAAAACAACTTTCTAGGAAGGGATCCATAGATCTCACAAAACCAGAGAGAGGTCTTTAATCTTGTGTCCCAGTGAATGGTGTTTAATATTTTTGCTGAAGATTAAATGGGCATTAATTAAGTGCTTACTGTATACCAAACGTCGGGGATACAAAACTAAAACAAAACAGGTGGTGAGCTGAATGAAGGTACAGGGAGGAATCTTGATAATCTATAATTATCGAATATGTAGAAGAGATAAAGATGAAAAGGATAAATAAAACTGGGCAATAGAAACATTTAAAAAGTTCATCTTGGCCATTGGTGAGTTGAAGCTAATATGATGATGATAGCCCTCTAAAGCTTGCAAAGCAAGTCATGTGGATCCTCATGGCATCAACCCTGTATGGGGGATGCTATTATTATCTCCATTTTACAGATGCAGAAACTGAGGCCCAGAAGTGAAAGATAAGATGAGATGTCAAATATTTAAATGAAAAGTCCTTTGTTTGGGTTAAGAAAAATGAACTACGTAAGTAGTGGGATGGGGAGATTTGCACTTAATAAAAATGCTTGTTAATTGGTGGATTGGAACATAGTTAGAAATTAGTGTGGGGCAGCTTGGTGGCGTAGTAGAGAGCACCAGCCCTGAAATCAGGAGGACTCTTAAACACTTAACACTTCCTAGCTGTGTGAGCCTGAGCAAGTCACTTAACCCCAATTACCTCAGCAAAAAAAAAAAAAAAAAAAAAAAAATTAGTGAATGAGAAGAAGACTCATAGGTCTCAGAGGACTCTATCCTCAATGAGTCAACAATGGGGAAGGAAATAGGGAATAAGCATTTATTAAGCACCTACTATATGTCAAACACTACGCTAAGGGTCATGATCTCATTGGTCAGTGAGATGACTATGAACAAAACCAAGGTCATCTTGTATTTATATATAAGGAGTCCATCATTTTGTCAGTGTGAGGCCTTCTCCACGGACCCCAATTGTAACCTGTTACCAAGTAGAGAAACAGGTCCCGAGACCTGTCGGAGTCACGGAGCGGCACTTAGTTGCATTCTACAAAAAACAAAGTGGCTGATGGACCTGCCAGACCCACTAGGGTCTTTTACCCTGGCCAGGTCACACCTGGGTGCCATATCTGGGATGCCCATTGATAAGGGCGTAGTCAGAACAGCTGGAGGAACCGGGCAAATGGAAGCTGGAGGAGAGAAATGATGTCTAGGTAACAGATTCAGAGTTTCGTATATAATCCTCCTCTTGTTTTTTGTGTAAGGAAATGCTTATATTTGCTCAATAAAGAAAATCTGGGAGGAAAAGAGAAGAGAAGACATGGAATTGGAGGGAGAGAAGTAAACAGCAGTCATCAAATATGTGAAAGGCTGTCACATGAAAGAGTTGTTACACTTGGCCCCAGAGGACCAAGGACCCATGGGTGGAGGTACAAGGGACCAGACTTAGGTTCTATGAACGAAAAAGCTTCCCCGCACGACCCGGCTGCCCAGAGCAGGGGGGTCCCCATCCCTGGAGGTCTTCCATCGGCAGTCAGACAAGCTCTCGTCCAGCACATTGGAGAAGGGAGCCTCGTTCAGCGCGCATCGGACGAGCCGGTGAACGAAGTCCCTTCCAAGGGCGACATTCTGAGGCTCGTATCCCCCAGAATCCAGCTGGCTACCTGCCCTGCGCAGCAGTCTCACACGGAGAGATACTCCCCATGGAGAGCTGCCGGCTCCAGGACCGGGCAAAGGGCAGATTTTTGAGCTTTCTCCCACTCCTGCTCCTGTTTCAGATGTCCTTCCTGCTGTTAGTCCTCCCTTCCCCTCAGAACTCCTTCCCCTCTCTGTACCCCGCCCCATCTTTCACCCAGTTGTGCTTTCTCGCCCATCCTGCCAGTACCACCCTAGCGCAGCATCTTGTTACTCTACACCTAGCCTGTGGCCACAGCCTCCGGACTGGCCTCCCTGACTCCAGTCTTTCCTCCCCATTTATTCCAATCCAATTGAATTCAACTCAACTCAGCAAGCATTTATTATAAAGGTCTGCTCCACGTTAGGCACTGTGCTAGCCCTGAGGATACACATGCAGAAACAAACAGACCTTGCCCACGAGAGGCTTCCATTCTACTGGAAAAGTCAAACACATACAAAATAGGGAGGTACAACATATTAAGGAAATACAAAGTAACTTTAAGCAGGAGAGAGCTCTGATAACTGGAGGTTGGAAGATTAGGACAATATCCAAGGGGCCGCTCGGTGGTGCAGTGGATACAGCACCAGCCCTGAAGTCAGCAGGACCTGAGTTCAAATCTGACCTCAGATGCTAGCTGAGTGACCCTGGACAAGTCACTTAACCCCAATTGCCTCAGCAAAGAAAAGGAAAAAAAAAAAGAAGCTGCATATAAGGGAAATTCATTGTTGCATAATTTAAAAACAGAACATCAACCGCTGGGTGAGGAGGATTTAGAGGAAGGAGACTGGACTCAGGGAGACTAATTAGGAAGGAAGCCTCGTCATTATGGTCCAGGGAAAGGGAATGAGGGCGGAATTGGGGTGAAGCCCAGGATGGGAAGGAGTGGGATCTGGAAAGATCACCAAGACTTGAAAGCTTGACAGGGAGGGGAAGTGGGCTTGACAGAGAAGGGTCAAGGATGATTCCTCATTTGGAAATGTGGGTGACTCACAGGAAGAGGAAAATCAGGAGGGCTGCCCGGCCAATCTGATAACAGCCCTCTTTTGTCCTGGGCCCGCCAAGGTCACCTCCTTCAGAGGATTAGGTTTAGAGCTTCGGGGATTTGGAGGTTAGCTTGAAAGGCAGTGTAGGGTAGTGGTTAGGGTGTCTGCCCTGGGGATCCTGAATTTGAATGATCTGAGCTGGGTGACCTTGGGGAGCTCGATTAACTTCTCACAGCCTCAGTTTTTTTCCATCTATAAAATGAGGCAATTGGATTCTAAATCTATGACCCTGTCCTAGTTCCTCCCCTCCTCCCTAGATCCTTGCTAACACACAGGGAAACTGAGGTTCAAAGAGGTTAAATGGAGGCAGGGACGGTGAGCTTGTTTCTCATGTGATGGAATGAGGAGACCGGGGTCAAATCTCACCGCCATACTAGCATAGGGAAAGGGGCAAGTCATTTCATCTCCGTTTTATTCATCTGAAAAATGGGGATAATGAGGCTTGAGTAAGATAGGTAAAGATCAAAGGGGGTGGGATGAAAGTGCTTTTCTAACCCTGACCTACTAGGCCACAATTAGCTTTGGTTGCCATTGCCATTAATGTTGCTTTTTGGATAGTTGTGGACCGTTCACTCTGCCGGGCCTTGGGGTGCAGAGTTCCAAAGCCCAGCGCCGCCCCCCCCCCCCCCCAGGAGGACCCCTCGCCAGGAGGCTCCAGCCGGGCCTGCGGCTCCCGTCACTACAGAGTCGCTTTTGGAGGAGCTTGGCGAGAGGCCGTCCACGCCCTGCTCACGTCCCATTGCCCTTTACCTGGGAGATATAGCCCCGGGGGATGTGGCCGTCCTCCTGAGGTTTGGGTGTGTCCCGGGAGCTGTCCCCTCGGAGCCGGCAGGACTCCAGCTGAGCCCGCAAGGACTGGACCTGTGGGAAGAGCAGGGTGGTCAGTGTGGGGCCCTGCTGGCAGAGGGGATTCTGGGGATTCGGCGGCGAGCGTGGCCGCAGTGTCCGGAGAGGCCCGTACCTCCTTCTCCAGGGCCTCCGTGGAGTCTGCCGAAGACCCCTTCTGCTCCCCTTTGCTCTGCAGCGCCGTCAGCGGCACCCGCTTGTTGTCCCTCAGGGGCAGCTTCTCCAGCTCCAGCCACTTTTTCTCGATCTCGTCGCTCAGCCGGCTCTGCTGGTCCTCGGTGAGGGGGCCCCCGAGGACCTTGCGGGGCCCCTCGCCCGCCGCCGGCTCCCCGGGCCTGCTCTCCGAGGCCTCGAACCACTTCCGGCGCTCCTCGGAGCGCTGGGCCAGGTCTCTCTCTAGCTCGTCCTGCTTGGCCCCTCGGTCCGAGCCCCGGACGCTCCCCCCGCGCCGCTGCGGGGTGCCCGGGCTGAGCGGGGAGAGCTCCACGTAATCGAAGGCCTGGCGCTGTCCGTCAGCCTTGCGGTTGCTTCCCCGGCCAATGACTTCGGAAGCCGGGCGCTGCTCCTCGGACTTCAGGGAGCCCTTCTGGGAACTGTAACCGTGGATGGTGTTCTCTTTGTTGCTGTCGGAGAGCCTGGGGAGGGAGCACAGCCCGGACAGAGGGCGTGGTCAGGGGGGAAAATGGGCCAGAACCGTGCCCTTCCGGCCTTCCGTTTCCTGCCCCGTGCCTTTGCCTAGGCTGTGCCCCCAGCCCGGAATGACCCGCTTCATCTCTACCTCCCAGCAGCCTTTAACTCAGAGCCACCCCTTCCAGGAAGCCTTCCCTGAGTCGGGGTGCTCCGCCTCAGCTTCCATTCAATTTGTAGCAATCCCATCCCCCTCCCTGGGGAACAGCAACTCCCTGAGGTGGGGATCTTCCCAGGGCATGCCCAGGGCTAATAGCAAGCGCTTCATAAGCTCCCCTGGGTTGAATTTTCTCCCAGGTTTGTGACATTCTCCACAGATCAAAATAAGTAGTCAGGACCGCATGGATTCCAATGCTGCTCACTTAGACAGTCACTTAAACCCTTTCCCTCTCCGAACCTCAGCTTCCCCATCTGTAAAATGAAGGGGAAGCATACCATGCGATCTTTAACTTCCCCTTTACCTTTTTATCCTATCACAATTTTAAAAAATCATATTTGGATATTAAAAAAAAACAAAGGATCAAATTCATCCCTTTAAGTCACACGGTGCAAAACGGAAGCACCTCATTGTTTCCAAGGTGCAAAATCAAGAAAAAATGCACTCAACATTCTAGCTTTGTATTCTAGAGAAAGATCGAGATAAGCAACAAAATAGGTGGTCACAGATGGAACGTTGGGCTTGCGGTCAGCAAGGCTGGAGTTCAGATCCTGCTGTGTGACTGAGTAAATTATTTTTGCCTCTCTGAGACTCAGTTTTCTCACCTGTAAAATGGGGCTAAGAGGAGCCCAGAATGTTTAAAAATGTTAAAAATTAAAATTTAGACCACAAGATTTTGAAAGGACGAATGTTGAAAACGATATTTATGTGTATTTGGGAAAATAAAATATTATTGTGAAATTAAAAAAACCATTATTCTTGAACATCTCTAAGCTGTATTGCTTAAAGGAGGTGGGAAGGGAGAGAGAAAAATTTAAAAACAAGCTTTTGTAAGGGTAAATGATGAAAACTATCAAAAAGCTATTATGGATCAATGTTGAAAAATTATCCATGCATATATTTTGAAAATAAAAAGTTGAGAGGCAGCTAGGTGGCGCTGTGGATAGAGCACCAGCCCTGAAGTCAAGTTCAAATTTGACCTCAGACACTTAACACTTCCTAGCTGTGTGACCCTGGGCAACTCACTTAACCCCAATTGCCTCAGCAAAACAATAAATAAAATAAAAAGCTGTAAATAAAAATAAATTGGATAAAAACAAAGTAAAAAAGAAAAATTTGGAACATAAGATTTTGTAAAAGTAAATGCTGAAAACTATCTTTATGTGTATTTTGAAAAATAAAATACTCTTAAAATTAAAAAAAATTATGATTTTATATATATATATTATTCTTACACATGTATAACCTACACTGGAGAAAAAAATAAAATAAAATAATTTATACTGGAATACTTGTCTAGGGAGCGGGAAAGGAAGCAAGGAGAAAAATTTGAAACAAGATTTTGCAAGAGTGAATGTTGAAAACTATCTTTGCATGTATTTGGAGAAATAAAATACTCTTAAAATTAATTATTCTTGCACATGTTTAACCTATACTGGAAAACAACAACAACAACAACCTATACTGGATTGTTTGCTGTCTAGGGGAGGGAGAAAATTTTGGAACACAAGCTTTTCTAAGGGAGAATGTTGAAAACTATCTTTGCATGTATATTGAAAATAAAAAGCTATTATTTATTATTATATTATATATTGTATAATATATTAATATATTATATTATATTATATGTTATATTTATATATAATATATGTTATTATTTATTATTTTTTTAAAAAAGTAAAAAAAGAAAAATTTGAAACACAAGCTTTTATAAGGGTGAATACTGGATTTATCTTTACATGTATTTGGAAAAATAAAATACTCTTAAAATTAATTAGTCTTATACATATTTAACCTATACTGGAAAAAAAAATCTATACTGGATTGTTTGCTGTCTAGGGGAGGGTAGGTGGAGAGAAAAATTTAGAACAAAAAGTTTTGCAAGAGTAAAAAACTATCTTTGCATGTATTTTGAAAACAAAAAGCTATTATTTATTATTATTATTATTATTTTTAAAGCTGTTATTTTAAAAAATGGGGCTAAAAATTAAATCAGCCTCCCGGGATTACTGTGAAACTCAATCACACTGAGTGTTTAGGGCACTATGTGAACTTTAAGGTGTTAGATGTTTTTCTGTTTTTTTCAGTCATGTCTAATTCTTCATGAACCGATTTTAGAGTTTTCTTGGCAAAGATGCCAGAGGGTTTGCCATTTCCTTCTCCAGTTCATTTGACATATGGGGAAATGGAGGCTAACAGGGTGATATGACTTGCTGAGGGTCACACAGCTAGGGAGTGTCTGAGGTAGGATTTGAATCCAGGACTTCCTGACACCATCCACCGTGGCTCCCGGCTGCCTTTCGGTGTTATATCGATAACAGTTATTAATACGCTGGTGATCAGTGAGACAGGCAGAGAGCAGCACACCGTGATGGAGCCCGTCCTGCCTCTGGGACTCTGGCCAGTTTACCCAGCTGGCAGGCGTCCCAGGCAACTCTCTAAAAGATAAATGCTCCAGTAGGTACCAGAAGGCACGGAAGCTTCCTTCCCTGGGCATTTCCTGGACCAATGGCATCGCAGGCTCAATCCCCATCCCTCTGAGACAGGGACAATTGTCCCCTTTCTAGCTCCCAGAGTAGCTGTGAGGAAGAACGCGTTGCCTTTGGAGCATCCGGGTGCAATCGGGGTTCTCTCTGCTCCAGGAGTTTAGACCTCGAGGTCAGCTTAATCTGCTTTTAGAAGGCGCCCTCCGCCCTCCTCCCATACAGACCTCCCTCCTGCCCGCCTGCCCGTGCACGTACTTGGTGACGTCTGGGGCATTAGCCGGTCGTACGGTTTTCCTCAGAGCCTCGATCCAGTTCCTCCGGATGCCCGAAGTCATGGCGGACAATGTAAAGACAGCATCCTTCGTCTGCAAGGAGACCAGAAACGGTTTAGCCCAAGCCCGGTCCCGTCCCCCTGCTGGATGGATCCCAGCTTGCCAAGATGTCTCCTCAGGACTGTTGAGGGACTTCTGGAATGGGGGGGTCCATTTCTCTCCTACTTTTGGGGTTCAATACTAAGCAAGCAAAGAGCAGTCAACGAATACTTGTCAAGAGCCTAGTGATGCAGTGGCTAGAGCGCCAGACCTGGAGCTCGGAAGATCGGAATTCAAACGCAGCCTCAGACACTTCCTAGCTGTAGGACCCTTGGCGAATCACTTAACTCTCCCTCAGTTTCCCCATCTGCAAAATGAGCGACTCTGATATTTCTGCCAAGAAAAGCCCGGTGGGGCCACACAGAGTCGGAACCGGAAAGAGTGAATAACGACAAAACTACACGCCCTGGGACGACAGAGTTTACAACCTAATCCCAGGTAGTGCAGAAAAGCTCAAAGTCACAGAGGTCACTTCGTTTTTCCAGGAGGCCCCGGTCTTCCACACCTCAGGCCGGGCTTTCCCTGCTGCTCCACCTAGCAGCACGGAACCTACACTCTCCCGAGGCTCGGCGCTTGTGGGGAGAGCAGCAGCAGCAGCCGACACTGGAGTCGGGGATCTGGTTGCAGGAGGCGACAGCAGCAGGGGAATGGGGGGATGGAGAGGAGGGGAGGGCTGGGGATCGCTTACGCACACCTTACTTCCAGGGAACCAGCTGGCCTTGGGCTAATGAAAGAGCGAGGAGCCTTTAATCAGTCAGATTTCAAAAGTAATCATGGAGAAAGCTTGAGGGCCAAAGGCGAGGAGGTGCTTGGGTTTCCCAAGATCATGAATTCTAGGGCTGGTCTCCTCATATCTACCTCCAGTAGTGAGCTCTCCATCACCAGAAGTATTCAAGCAGAGGCTAGCTGACCTACTCTTTACAGATTTAATGCTAGAAGGGGATTTATAGGCCTAGATTTTATTTAATAGAGGAATAAACTGAGGCTCTGAAAGGTTAAGAAACTTGCCCAAGTAACGGATCTCAGAGGTGAGATTTGAACCCAGGCCCTGGTTCCTCCAGACCAGAGTTTTCCTGGACCATAAGGCATCTCTTCCTGGTTTAAGGTTCCAGGATTTGCTGGGTCTGGGTCCCCCCCCCCTCACACTCACGTGGATCTGGAAGCCATAATTGCGTTGGACGGCGAATTCCGTCACATCTGTACAGGAGCGTAAGTCGATCTCTCCGTCCAGTTCATCGGCCTGAGACAGAAGGTGACGTGTCAGGGAATCAGAATGCTCGCTCCCCACCCTGGCCCCCAACCCGCCTGACATTCCGGCCCCGTGCTGGGGTGCGGATAATCTATCAGCCTCCCTCCTAATAAATGCGCACTCTCCCAATTCAGCTCCGAGGCTGGGTTAGGGAGTCAGAGGGCAATCAAACCTTCTTGTCCATTTTCCCCAGCCTTTTCAAAGTTTTTGTCGAACTATATTCAATATTTTATGTTTATACTTTAAATATGAAGTTATTTTAATTTAATTTAATTATTAATTAAGATTTTAATTTAATAATTAAAGATTATATACTAAATATATTTAAATATTCGTTTTCCCTAATAAGAGTCATCCCTTATAACAAAGATTGGAATGAGAGGAGGTCAGTAATTCAATCTGCCATTATGAGCAATGCCCTTCCTATACGTAGTCCCCTGCCTCAGGAAAAACGGGAAGGGGCTGACCCCAGGAGGTGCTCCCAGCCCACCCTCACCCCACGATATTACCTCTTCGGCGTTGGAGTCCCGGTAATATTTGAGGCTGGAGTCGGTCAGCACGAACCAATGTTTCTTCCACTGGAGGGAGGGAGGGAGAAGCTGGAGGTCAGCAATGGAATGACTTGGGAACGATTGGGTTACTCAATGGCTGATGGGGGGGGGGGGTGCAGCCGTCAGGAAGTCTCCATGTGGCTGCAGTTGGAGGGTTGGAGGAGCGGATCTGCCCAGGCTCTACCATTGGGGGGATTGCTAGTAAATTAAGTGCTACGACAAAGGAAGGGATGAGCGAGCATTTATTTAGCACTTCCCAAGAGCCCAGCCTGGTGCTAGGTGCTGAAGAGACAGTGCTCTAATGCCTCAAGTCCCATTTCTCAGACCTCCAAGACCGATCACAAGGCAAAGGTCCTGAGCCAGGGAGGAAAGCTGTGGGTTTCCGAGTTAAGATTTCTGGGTTCGAATCCCCTCGAAAATAAGGGGAAGGAAAAGAAAAGAAAAGAAGGGGAAAAGAAAAGAAGGGGAAACAAAAAGGGCTGGTCTTTAGGGATCAGAGAGTAGGTCACAGGAACGTAGACTGGGAAAGCATTGAGTTTAATTTCTTCAATTTATAGCAGAGGGAATGATGGCGCAAGGAGTGAGGATTTCCAAATCTTCCATAGGGCTTCTGGAATGGAAGGAAGCTGAGCGTCGAAGTTCTGGGTTCCAATTCTGCCTTTGTTGCATGATTGCACAAGCCAGTCCTTTTGGTCTCAGTTTACTCACCTTACCCTTACTGAGTCTATAAGACAAGGGGGTCTGACAGGAGGGCTCCCCCTGCCAGCTCTACCTCGACTCCGCTCTCCTAGCCTCAGTTTCTAGACTAAAATGGGACTGGAGGTAGGTCCCTCCTAGCTCTTGCCTGGATCTACTACCCATCGGTCACCAAGGCTGGCCATTAGCCTCTAGAGGGCAATGGAGGGCCGCAGGGCTGGCTCGGCCTGGGGAGGAGGTGGCCGGCGGAGGAGCCTGGCTAAAGAATTAACCACAGCAGCCAGATCTGGCTGGCTTTTGGCCCCACCAAGGCCAAGAGTGTCAGAGCTGATGGCAAGGGAGCCTCTTTCCAGGGCTGGGTCACTCACTCCCTGGCGGGGCCAGGACCTGTGGATTAAGTCCTGGGGTAGTGATGTGCAGGAAAGGCTCGGGAATCCTTCAGGACTAATCTCTCCAGTTTTGCAGATAAGGCCCCAGAGGCCCACAGGCAGCAAGGGCCTGGCCCAAGATAAGGAAGAGAGCTAGAAATAGGGACACAAAGCCTCAAGACTTTGGATCCTGCTGGAGCTCTTTCTATCTGAAAGATCCTGGGCAAGTCATCATGCTTCTGAGCTCAGCTTCCCAATATGTCAGAGAGGATAAAGATCTTGTACAACAACAATGTTTTAAGTTTGCAAAGTACATTATAAATATCAAATCACCTGATCCTCACAATAACCCTGGGAAGTACTATTGTCATCTTGTTTGTTTTTAACAATAATTTTATTTTTTCAAAATTCATGCAAAGATAGTTTTCAACAATCACCCCTGCAAAACCTTTTGTTCCAGATTTTTCTCCCTCCCTTCCCACCTTACCTCTCTCCTAGACAGCAAATAATCCAACAGAGCTTAAACATCACATCCTGTTTTACAGATGGGGAAACTGAGGCAGACCAAGGTGAAGCACAGGAACTAGATTTGAACTCAGAACATCCTGACACTGGAGTATTTATATATATATATCATTAAATAATTAAATTAATCTATAAATATATAGATATAAAATCATTAAATAGATAGGTACATAGGTACAAAGGAAGGCTTTATCTAGCATAACATCTAGCTACAAATGTCAAAGGAAGCATTACATGGAAAATGTGCCCAGTTCTCTTCCTGACCCCTTTCCTCCATTTCTGCTAAGCTTTTCCTTCTCAGAAGGCCCTCAATCATGCACCTGTACCCTTCATCATACATTTCTGACTAATTATTCCAGATGTGTAGGTCTTATCTATTCAAGGACAAAGATGGCGGCTCAAGCTTAGACTATTCCTTCCCCTTCCCACATTTCCACATGAAAACACCAAGGGTGGGGGCTGTGTAAGGAGAGAAGGGGAGGTGTCCAGGGGATGTTGGATATAAGGGGTTGATGGAGAGCCTGGGGGGACTTGGATGATGGGGTGTCCTCTTCAGGAGGGCTTGGGAAGAAATACAATTCTGTTTTGGATGTGTTGAACTGAAGGTAGCTACGTCCATGCGCCATATCCAAAAAGCAATGCAGGCAACGTGGAGCTCGGGATGTATCAAGTCTAGAATCACTGACATAAAGATGATAGAGACCAGGAAGAAAAGAGGGCTGAGGGCGTCCAGGGGAAAAGTGATGAACAAGGTCCAAGGCTGCAGAGAGGTCCAGAAGGATTGAGAAAAAGCCATTGGGTTTGGCCATTAAATCATCGATAACTAGAGAGATCATTTTCACTTGAACGATGAGGTCAGAGATTTTGCACAAGTTTTACAAACAAATGAGAGAGGGGGCAGCTGGACGGTACAGTGGATAGAGGACCAGTCTTAGGGTTTGGAAGACTTGAATTCAAATTCAGCCTCAGATACATAATAGTTGTATGGCCCTAAGCAAGTCACTTAACCCTAGATTGGCTCAAAAAAAAAAAAAAAAAAAAAAAAAAGATAGAGGCACCAGTTGTAGAATAGAATTCTTTTTTTTTTTGTTGTTCTTAATTATTTTTAATTGAGTATTTTCCCCCAATTACAAGTAATAACAATTTTCAACATTCACTTTTGAAATTAGTTGTAAATTTTTTTCTTTTTCTTTCTTTTTTTTTAAAATAACTTTTTATTTTTAAGACATATGCATAGATAATTTTTCACCCTTGCAAAACCTTGTTACAAATCCCGTCCCCCTTTTCCCTAGATGGCAAGTATCCAACATATGTTAAACATGTGCAATTCTTCTATAGATATTTCCACAATTATGGTGCTGCACACACACACACACACACACACACACACACAAATCAGACCAAAAAGGAAAAAAAAAAAACAGAAAGAAAACAAAATGCAAGTAAACAACAACAAAAATAGTGAAAATGCTATGTTGTGATCCACACACAGTTCCCACAGTCCTAGCTCTCTCCATCATAAGATCACTGGAATGATCTGATTTTTCTTAGGCAGCATGGTAATTGTGAAAAATTCTATAGAAGAATTGCACGAATTTAATATATATTGGATTACTTGCTGTCTAAGGGAGGGGACCAGGAGGGAGGAAGGGAAAAAAATTTGGAACACAGTTTTGCAAGGGTGAATGTTGAAAACTATCTTTTTATCTATTTTGAAAAGAAAAAACAAAACTATTATTTTAAAAAAACCGTAAAAATTAATGTTTATTGATTAGAAGAGAAAAAAAAATAGTTGCAGATAGAAATATTAAGCAGTTTAGATGAGAAAAGGAGAGAAATGTAGGTCACTGGCTAGTAAGGATGGTCAGATCAAGTTTTAAGGATGAGAGACACATGGTTTTTAGGTAGCAGACAGGGATCAAATGGCCAAGAAGAGATCGAAGAGACAATGGGGATGATAGTGGGAAGGAATGGGAGCGGATGGAAGGCTTGAGCTCAGCAGGACAGGGGCCACATCTACATGGGAGGCTAAGATGGAGGGGCTCGTGAGGGAGGGCTGAGACTTGTGAGACAGGAGGCTAGCCGCCATGTTTTTAATGAGGTCAGAGGCGAGGTTCTCCATTGTGGATCCCAAGTTCCCTTCCAGTCTGCCTTGTGCTATCTTCTGGGGCTTGAAGTTCCAGGCTCAGGAGTGACGGTTGTTTTTGAGGTACGTCATGCACATACGTGTGTATATTTGTGCACACAGCCATGTCTGGTCCTGGAGTGCATATCTGATGGACTGGGATAGGTTCGCCCTAACTCCACTTTGAAACACTGAATATCCAGACCAAGCTTTGGGGAGGAGATTGCTCAAGACTGAGTGTAGCAGGCCTGGAAAAACCGCACCAAATGGGCTAAAATTAGGTCCCTTTCATCTCCCCTGGTCCCAGATCTTGGGGATTAAGAGGTCTAATTCCTCTCTTTTTCTCTTTTCTGAGAGAAGTGAGAGCCAGTGAAAGGGACCACCAAGGTCACATTTGAACCCAGAGCTAGCGACTAACAATCCGGGCTTGTTTTCACTCTGGCTCCCTCCTCTCTGGACAAGTGCTGGGAGTCCTAGAACCTTAAGGCCAGAGCGGTACATGGTGGTAATGAAAGCCTTCCAGGGCACTGGGCCAAGCGAGGGGAAACAGGGTCAGAGCAGAGCCGTGGGGAAAGGTACGGGGAGGATAAATAAAGTGGGAAGGAGTCACAGAGCAAGCATCCTTCTGGCCCTGGCCTAGGGGCACGCAGAGTCCCAGAGAGCAGAAGATAGCTCCCAGAACAACCCTCTCTGCTGTCACAGTATCAGAATTCAAGAGCTGGAACAGGTAAGAGGTCGCCACCCTTTCATTTGACAGATGGGAAACTGAGGCCGGAGAAGGGCCTTTCCCTAAGTCCAAAGGATGCTAGATTTTGAGTCGGAAGGTAAGTAAGAAATCATGTATTCTTCTGATTTTACAAAGGGAGGAGACAGAGATCCAGTTTATGGGACTCACTTAAAGCCATCCAGCAAGTGAGTAACCAGGTAAGATTTGAATTCAGGTCTCCTGACAGGATGAAAAATCGGAGAAGAAAAGCTAAGACGACAAAGTCCTCTTCCTGCCCTAGAAAGCTCAGGGTTCCATCTCCCCCAGTTAAGTTGGTTGCTTTTTTCTGAAGGGGAAAACCAGGGCACAGCAGAGAAGGGGAAGTTCAATGGGTATAAGTGAAGTTTGCTGACTAAGTGGGCAGAAAGAACTGGAGGCGGGTGACTTCTGGCTGCCTGGCCTTGGGCATTGAGGAATTCCCCCTCTCTGGGCCTCAGTTTCCCCATCTGTAAAAATAAGGTGATGAGAGTAGCGGCCCTGTGAGCTCTCTCAGTCTGGGATTTTATGTTAACCGGTCAGCAGGAGAGGCTGATCAAGCGAGTGTTCTCTCAGGGAATGGAGAATGTTCCCGGGGCTAGGAGAGAGAAGTCAGAGATGGAGGCGAGAGAGAGCCGAGGTAGGGAAAGTACTGGCTGGACAAAAATCTGGAGGATTTATCCCCAAAGCTTCCAACACAGCTCACGGAGCCCGTTCCTGTCTCCAGGCCCAGTACCCCGCCTCTCCATTTGTCAATGCCCCGGCCCATCCCTCGCGCTCCCTTCTAAAGCTCAGCCCCCATTCCAGGGCCCCGAGGAGGAAGGTGGGCTCTTCTGGGGCAGCAGGAGCGGGAACTGCACCCACACCGAGAGACAGCTGAGACTCTTTCTCGAAGCCTCCGGTGGGTCTGGCCGGCTGCCAGCGCCTTTGATATGTAATGGATCCCTTAAACCTGACCCGCCATTGTCGCGGCTCAGGGAGCCCCCTGCTCCCTCCTCTGCCTCGGCGAGGTGAGCCAAGGCCAGCAGGGACGCGGCTCCCCGAGAACCGTTCGGGAGAGAGCGTCTAGCAGGGCTCCGTGAGGGAGCGCGCTGGGGGAGCAGCTGGATCATTGTAGTGCGGTGTGATTGATTTCTTTTGTAATCTTGCATAATCTCGATTTTAACAACATGATTCCAAGCAGACCGCCAGAGAGCTCCAGAACAAATTTCTGCCCCAACTCCAACGGAAGCACTCCTGATCTAGTCCAACCTTCTCATTTTACATATGGGGAAACTGAGGCCCCAGGCAGAGGGGGTAGGGCCTTGCCCCGGAGCTCAGCTGGCAAATGAAGATCACGCTGCATCTCCTGACACAAGTCCTATTAAAGCACATGGCAGGAAACGCGCCAGATTCCCCGGGGAAGCCAGGGAGGGACTAGAATCATGGCTGCTATTTATCTCGTGAGCATTTCGATCATTCCATCCCCGGCGAGCCCCAAGCATCTGGAGAACTGAGGGTCTGGCAGAGAGCGCATTCCGGGCTTCGGCTGCTCAGAACGTTCTCCCCCTACCTGCAACGTTTCTTTTCAGACTTACCCGAGGAAAAATCATCTGTGCAGTTAAAAGCACTTTACATGCGTGATTGCTAGAATCCTTCATCTAGAAGCGGGATCTTGATTAACTCCCTCATTCTAAAGATGGGTAAACTGAGGCACAGAGAGAGTTAGGAGGGATCCCAGGGGCCATCTAGCTCAACCCCGAGGCACAGAGGAGACCTGAAGGACCTCAGAGGCCATCTAGTCCAATTCCCTCATTCTGCAGGTGGGGAAACTGAGGTCCAAGGAAGTCAAATAACATGGCCCCTATAAAACCTATCCCTCAGCGCAGTATAATCTCTTACCTCTCCTGGTTCATCCAGAATGGACATCCATCCCTTCTTGAAGTTGAGAAGATCGGGCTGGGGAGAAGGAGACAGGAGACAAGTGTTAGTAGGGGCAAGGACTGATCAGCGTGCCCACCTCCGAACAGACAAATGGGTGACAGACACAGGTATAGAATGAGATGCACATTTCTGGGCAGGGTCAACGTGGAAATCTGTTTTGCTTGTCTATGTCTGAAACAGGGATTTTGTTTGTTTTTGGAGGGGGGAGTTGAAGGTAGGACAGAGGGAAAATAAATGCTTGTTATATTTGTTAATATTTTTTATTTCATTAATAATTAATTTAATATATTTGTTAAGTTTGTTTAAAAAATGGGTGGAGCCTGGGAAGGAGAGGGGAGCTAGGAAGCTGTGCCAGTTAGCTCTTAACCACCCACAATCCCAGGCCTGGTCCTGAAGGCTCACCCAAGCCACGATACGGAGACCTAGCGGGGAAAAGGAAACTGGTTTTTATTCCAGGCCGATGTGGGCCCTCGGACTGTGAGACCAGAGCCCAAGGCTAGGTCACCCTGCCTTCCTCAGTGTTTCGGAAGAGGGAAAGGACTGTGATTGGTTCCTGGGATGAGAGTACTTTGCGGGGTTCCAAGCGCCCCTTCTCAGCTTCCCATCCCAGTTGAAGGTCGTGCTTCTCCTTTGTCAAACAGAAATGTAGAGCAAGATTAGAATTCCCCAGCCCGAGCTAGAAGGGAACTAGCTTAGGGATCATCTAGGGCAACCCATTTTACAGACCAAGATAATGACACACCCCAGGGTTGAAATCATTTGCCCCAGATCACACAGGTGATGAATAACAGAACTAGAATTTGAACTCGGTCCCTTCACTCCACATGCCCCAGTCCTGCCACACCCCACTCTGATTGAGGGGTTCACCCAGGACAGCAGGACGAGGGGGAGGCTCACCTGCCTCCGACCTCCCTTGTCCCAAAGAGATCTGCCTTCCCTGGGTCTCGGAGCTGTCCCTGGGGGACAGGAGCCAGCTGTCTGAGACGGAAGCCGGGAAGTGGAAGGGGGCCAGGGGAAGAGCTCGGGTGACCCCAATCCCTCAGCCAGCCCTGAGGATGGGGGCCAGAGGGGAGACAGGGGCAGCTTGGGTGTGAGACCGTACCTGGCTGCTGCTGCCGGGGGACAGCCCTGCCCGATGGCTGGGGGCTCCTACCTGCCACATCTTCTGACAGGGTGGGATGGCTGCTGGGAGGGCTTCAGCAGCCCAGCGGGACCTCTGGGCTCCCCAAACGAGGGGATGCTGGGCTCGGAACCCTGCTCAGCATGGCCCTGCTGCCTCCTCCCCCAGCCCAGGGAAGCTCTCCAGGTGGGTCCCAGCGCTGAGTGCTACCCAAGCCCGGGGCAGGGGAGCCAGATCTGCTGGCGGCCCATTGGCTGCTAGAGGAGAAGAGCCCCAGGATGGGCGCCAGGTCCGGGGGAGGGCGGGCCACCTGTTGCCATGGCCCCAAGCCTAGCCTATCAGGGCCCAGCATCGCCGGCCTGGGCCAAGGTGTCCAATTGCACGCAGGCAGGCTGGCCAGACCTCCCGAGGCAGCTGGAAACCTGAGCTGCCTGACCTGCTCTCCCACTCCTGCCTCTTTCCCAGAGGCCATCACTCTGCCTTAGGCCGAGGAAGTGGTCAACAAGAGGCCCCTCACTCTTTCTTGCAGGGCTTCCTCCCAACCTGGCCCTGGAAGGCCAGGGGCAAGGAGCAAGACAAGCCAGCAGCCTCATTCCCAGGGTCATTACTGCAGGGATAGGACAGGCAAGCCAAGCTGGCTTCTCACAGAGAGGGAGACTGAGGCACAGAAAAGCATACAGCCAGTCCAAAACCCATGCTCTTTCCCCACATCACACCAATGTTTCTGGGGGAAGTCAAGGAGTCCCATCCTGGACAGCCTCCCCTGCACTCTCCTGTCTCCCCAGTGGAATCCACAAGGACAGACCTGCTCCATGCTTGGAGACTGGGGCTTCTGCACTGTCACCCACAGAACCATGGCCCCAGACCCACCCCTGCACCCACCTGAGAACTAGCCTCTGGTTACAAAGGCCTTGTTTTTTCAGTGACTGGGGGGAGAAGTGAGAGTCACAAAGAATAGATTTTTATGAATTGAAAAAAATAAATTAGGGAGCTAGATTTATCTCATTGTTTTAGAGCTGCAATGAACTCGAAAACCATCTTACAATTAGGGAAACTGAGTCAGGGAGTGACATGATTGCTCAAAGTCACTCAGTGGTCAGCGTCAGAGATATCGGAGCTGAGGTCAGCTCAGTCAAGTGTACCCAGATGGGGCACCCAGAGGCATTTGAGGGGGTGGGCCCGGTTTTATATAAACAGAGCATCACATTTATTTCAAAGATTTTGTAATCTTTTTCCCAATTGGGGGTGGGGCGCACAAGAAAAATACAAAAGATTTTTGCTGAGTGACAAAATGTAACTTAATTAAAAAAAAAAAATGTCAGAGCTATTAAGGAACACAGGGGCCATTTAATCCCTTCTTCAAAGCATGGATCCTGTCTCCAACAGCCCTTTCATTCATTTACAAGCAAATGTTAATACCAGGCCCTGGCCTGACCCTGCCTTCAGGAGGCTTATATATATCCTGATGGTGCTCAGCTACTGTCACAATCTGGGATCAAATCAGTTATTGAAGAACTCCTAATCTCATCCTGGTGGTACTTGGTACTGAATGAAGATGGAGGCAGTTTAATGAGCTGCCCATCGGTCAATCTCTACACATGAGTCCCTGCAGGACAGATTTAAATGCTCCCCAGTCCTAGACCAGAAGCCTTTGTGCTTGGAGGGCTTTCTCAGCTGTGGTGTCTGGTATCTCTGGGCTAAAAAGGGCCCTGAAAGTTCATCCCATCCATTCCCCTGCCTTCAAGCAGGGCCACAGTTAATCATCCAGTAGCCAGGGCTGTCTAGTCTATTTTTGAAAACCACCATCAGAAGAGACACTGCTGCCCCTGTCCATGACGTGCCAGAAGATCACAGACTTGTGCTCAAAGACACCTGAGAAGTCACGTAGTCTACCTCTCTCATGTTACAAACCAGGGAAACCGAGGCCCAGAGAGGTAACCCAACTTGCTTGGGATCACACAGTCAGTAAATATCAGAATCAGGATTCTCAACTGGTACAACTTTCTGGAGCACATGGCTACAAGTGTTAGTGGCCATAGGGAAATGAATGGGGATATAAATAAACATGTAGGAATTAAATAAATCAGATTTTTAAAAATGGGAATCTATCAAAATGTCCAAGGGTCCCACTTTGCATTCTGGTGGAACTTACAACCTAAGTAAAGGTCTGTCATGTCTACCCAGGATCTGGTCCTGGAGCCGGTTCGATGTCCCAGCTCTTCCTTCTCCCAGGAAGCTCATCCTCTGGGCTGCAAACTCAGATTCAAATATTCAGCCTCCTCTGCCTCCACCCTTCCTTCCTCACCCCAGCCATTCCACACCAGGCCAGCAGATTTTGCATGAATCAATCCCTTGTCTCCATTGTCTTATTTATTTATTTCTGACTGCTGCCCACCCTAGGGGCTGCCCCTCCCTGCTCGGAGAGGAGAGAGAGCCAGTACTAGTCACCACTCAGCAGAAGTGGGAAAACCGTGAAATCTGCTGACTGATACTCATACTCACGCCCCAGAAAGCCAGTCTGGCTGATCCCTCCCATCTAATGAGAAAGCCCTCAGTTACCTCTCCTGCCAGGCCCTGGCCTCCTCTGCCCGTCCCTCCTCCTCCTCCCTACAAGGATTTTGAGATGGAAGGTCCCCTTTAAAAATCACCTCATCCAAACTCCTTTGCAGCAAGGCCAGAGGTGGGACAGGGAATGGTCTGCCATCAAGTGACAAACCTGGAAATCTTGGTCCTTCCCTGACACGAGCCTCCGTTCCAGGCCGCTTGTGACAGTCTCGATAGGAAGGGGAAATGTGACCTCCCATACTGGGGCCAGCACATACCACAAGTCACTCCTGCTTTCTCAGCTGTGGTGGAGTGTGGGTGTCCGGTATCCCTGGGCTAAAAAGTTCATCTCCTCCACTCCCCTGCCTTCAGGCAGGGCCAACGGCAGAGGCCGTCCAGTCTATTTTTAAAAAACATTGTCAGAAGAGAAACTGCTGTTCCTGTCCATGATCTGTTAGATGTCAGATCATAGACTTAGTGCTCAAAGGCACCTGGGAAGTCACAGTCTACTCCTCTCATTTTACACACCAGGGAAACCAAAGCTCAGAGAGGTAAACCAACTTGCTTGGGTTCATCTGCTCCACTCCCCTGCCTTCAGGCAGGGCCATGGTTCAATCAGCCAACAACAGTGGCTGTCCTGCCTGTTTTTTAAAAACATTGACAGAAGAGAAACTGCTGCCTCAGTCCGAGATCTGTTAGATGTCAGAAGATCACAGATATAGGGCTCAGAGACACCTGGGAAGTCACAGTCTACCCTTCTCATTTTACCAACCAGGGAAACCGAGGTCCAGGGAGGTAACTCAAGTTGCTTAGGATCACACAGACAGTAAATGTCAGAGCCAGGATTTGAACCCTTTGATAGACCATGCCCTGTCTCGAGTCCCCCAGCAAAAATGGAGAAAATAGTCCCCCTGGGGGGGGGGCTTCTTTCTCTCCCTGATTGGTTGCAAATATTCACAGTTTTTCCTCCTCTTTTTCCTTCCCACCAGGGAGAGGATGCCCAAGGGGGCAGGGGTGGGGAGGGACCTGATACCAGACCCAGAACAGGTGGGGGAAGGGGAGGCCCTCCAGCTCTGGCCTCCCTCCCAAAGCCAAAGCCAAAGCCAGCTTCCCCAGCTTCCTCAGGACCGTGCGTCCCTCAGCATCTACTCAGGTTACAGCATCTTCCCCTTGTCTGGCTGCGGGCTGAGAGCAGATTGAGCGGCTGGGGGGGGGGGGGGGAGGCCGGGAAAGGATGACTGGGAAAGGATGACGGGGAAAGGACTCTGGTAAAATGACTCGTTCAGGGTCACACAGCTAGTCAATGACTGCAGAAAGAGATTCGGAGCCAGGTTTTCTGCCACGGCTCTATCTTTGTGGACAGATGTAAACAGTTAAAAAGCTTTTGCTGCCATCTCGCCCAGCTTGGCTTCTGAGACTCTTCCCCTCTTGCTCCGGGTCCTGCCCTACGACCCCGGAGCAGGATCCCAGACAGAAAGGGCCTCATTTCTCAGAGGCAGAAGTGACGGGATTTGCCCAGGGTCACAAGAGGAATGACAGAAGAATTTGAACCCAGACTCTCTCACTATTCCATGCTCTCTCTCCAGCTCAGGAAGGAGAGAAAATCTCATCAGAAAAGTGGGAATTCTAGGCAAGGAGGGACCTTTCCTCGAAGAGGGAGGAGTGAAGAGGTCAATCAGAGATAATTGCATCTGCACTAGGAAGGTCCCTTCCCCCACCTTTCACTTGACAGATAAGGAAACTGAGGCAGAGAGGAAGGATCACTAGTGCTGAGGTCCCCCAGGCAATCCGAATGGAGCCAGGATCCAGCACTGTGTCCCCTCAACCGTGCCTCCAGAACTTCCAGTCCTCCATCTTCAGCTGAGGGATTCAGACCCCCTCCCAGGTCCTTGATCCTGTGCTCTGACCGCTGAGCGGAGCGGGCTGGAGCCGGGGCTGGCAGGGCCTGCAGGAGGCTCCGGGCTGTGAGGGGTCAGAGATATGCTGGTACATTTGTACGGCTGTCCCGCCGAAGCAAGATCCGCTAAGTAACATCAGCTAGCATGTGGGTAATGTGCTATGTGCCCGGCTCTGTGCTGAGTGCTTTACAAACATCTCATGTGAGCCTCACACAGATGCTGCTGTGACCCCCATTTTACACAGTGGGAAACTGAGGCGGGGGCAAGTGACTTGCCCAAGGCCATACAGCCGCTAAGACCTTCCCCTCCTCCCAGCCAGCGGTAACAGGAGCTGAGGGTCAGATTAGCCAAGCTCTCTGCTGGAAAGAACCGGCCAGGGCTCTGAGGGCAAGCTGGGAGGAAACGGCAGGCACCTTGGGGGCCCACTCTCCCCTGCCCTGCCCCCTCTGGGAAGGCTGACTCACTGGGTCTCTGTCATCCTCCCCAGCTCTGCCCTGTTAGATGGCCAGGGAAGGGGCGTCTCCAAGCCAACAGGAAGGCCCCGGAGGCTGCAGGATGTGCGGAGGCCAGGAGGAAACGGAGGCCCGCGGCCAGGGTCATCCTCACCCGCCCGTCTGGCTCCGCTTCCCGCGGGGCTCCGGCCCCGGCGGGCGGCCTGGCCCCTTCCCACGGGACTGAGGGGTGTGCGAAGCGGGGCCCTCGCCCCCCCAGGACCGCCTCCACCTCTCGGGTGCCCGGGTCACCGTCCGCGGGCCGGAGGAAGGAAGCTGGGGGAGGGGCTGCCGCTTCCCCCATCACTTACAGGGGCACACTTGCCGTGGGGGGCAGCGTCCAACTCTGGCGCCGGCTCGCTGCCCCCCTCCCCCCGCGGGAGCCGGGACGGGCTACCCCCGCCCACTCCACCCCAGGGACCCCCGCAGATCTGGCCCCCCGCCCGGCCGCGGCTTTGGAGCCGGCTCCCTCCCCTCCCCGCCTCAGTCTCCCGGGCTGTGAGGAGGACGCGGGCCGGCGGGGAGATCCCGGGGAGAGGCTGGCTTGGGGGCCACGCCCAGCACCCCGGGAGCAAGTTCCAGCGCGGGCTGGGCCGTCCCGGGCCGGGGCTGACAGCCCACGGGAGGGATCGCGCCGCGCAGGACGGGGGGAGCCTCCGCCCGGGCTCAGGCCTCGGCGCGCCGGCTCCCCTTTGCGTTCCGCCCCCGCCCCCCTTCTTCCCCGAGCCAGATGGCGCACACTCGGCCCCCGTCCGCCCCCTCCGCGCCCCGCGGGGACCGGAGATCGTCGGGAAGTGCCGGGGAAGGGGAAGGGGCGCTCACCGTCATCATGCAGCCGGACGGCCCCCGGGGCCCCCGGCGGGGCAGCCCGGCCCGGGCCGAAGACGAGCCGGGGGTCGCAGGGGCAGATGGCGGGCTCCTGCTCCGGAGCCCGGTCAGTTGCCCGGGGCCAGCATCCCCGCCCGCCGCGTCTCTCCGGCTCTCCCTTTCCCGGGGCTCGGCCGCAGCCTCTGCCAGCCGCCCAGAAAACTTTTTTCTTTTCTTTTCTCTCTCTTTTTTTTTTTTTTCAAACTTCCTGGGAGGATCCCGCCGGACCGAAGGGCCGGGGGCGGTCCGAGCAGGCAGCGGCCGAGGCGGGCGAAGCGGCCAATGGGAGCCCCCGGGTACGCGGGAGCCCGCGAGGGGGGAGGGAGAGGGGCCCCAGAAGGGGAGGGCGGAGGGGAGGCGGCCAGCCAATGGGGACGCGAGGGGCGGGGTTTGGGGGGCGGGGGGCCGGAGACCAGCTGGGGCGAGGGCGGGGCCTCGGGCTGAGTAAGGCCGGAAGGCGGCCACAGGTGACTCCCATCCCCGGGATTGCCCGGGGCCCCCGAAAGGACGGGGAGGGTGCGAGACGGGCGCGCGCGCGCCCTGGGTGGTGGGGTAGGGGAGGTGGGGGAGAGTCGGGGCAGGGGTGGGCGTGGCGTGAGCTAACCCCAAACCGGCCCATTTCTACCTGCGTGACTTTGAGCAGCCCCTTAACCTCCCGGTCTCAGTTTCCCCATCTGTACACTGAAGGTCAGAGCCAGGAGGACGCTCCGGGTGCTAAACTCTTGAGTGTAAGCCCTTTCCTCCGGGTATAAACACTATAGTTTCCGAAAGGGGCTGACCTGCTTGAATAAAGGGATCTTCCTCCTCCCCATAACAGTGAACCCCCCTCTCCCCCCTTTCCCTCCTCCCCCTCCCCCCCCCCCCCCCCGCTAGCACCCCATCTGATCACAGATCTGGGACTGGAAGCCTCCCCTCCCCCATTCATTTTTACAGACAGGGACACTGAGGTCCAGATCCGGGAACTTGCTCAAGGTCACACGCGGAAAAACTGTAAAAGCTGGGAGACCCACCTAGTTTCCTCCCCTCTCCCCTCCCCCCCCAGCCGGTCTTATTTATGGCCTGCCCAGGGCTTCCCAGGCTTGGCTTTTTGTTATTATTATTTTTCCCCCTTCCATCTCAGTGTCCCCACCCAGTGCCTTCCTTCCACTTTGAAAATGCTTTTTTTTTTTTTTTTTTTTAAATTTGAATTTAACTGAAACAGCGTTTCCCGCACCCTCAAGTACTTTTGGCTTCGGGGAGCAAGCTTTCTCCTCCCTTCCCCCTTCATCCCACTCTAAAGAAGTCAAGTTAGTGAAGAGACTTCAGAATCTTTCAGTCTCCAATTTGGGACCCTCTAACCCCTCCCTGAAGAAGGAATCCTCCCCATGGAAACTGGCAGATTGTCACCCAGCTTTGACTTGAATACTTTGGGTGACGGGGACCTCAGTACCCTAATGAGCTTTTTATTGAGAACTCTCCAAAGGCTCTCCTCAAACACAAAGAAAATCTATCTTTGATTCTCACAGCCACTGGTCCTATAGAAAGCTACCCAGCTTCTACAACGCAGAGAATATGGCTTCTACAAAGTTTTCAATATTTGAAATAATTATTCTCTTCTCCAGGCTGAATAGGCCCAGCTCTTTCACTTATTCTCCCACCACTGTGCTTTCTAGACTCTGTCATGCTGATCATCCACCTCCGGCTCATTTGACAACATCCTCCCATTGCTCCCACCTGATCATAAAACTCCAGCTGAGACTCTATGGCACGGCACTGGCTTTGGAGGCCTGCCTTCCATTTCTGCTCTGGGCCAGCTGATTAACCTCTCTCTGGGCCTCAGGTTCTCATCTAAGAAATGAGGCTGTTGGACTAGAGGACCTTTAAAGGTTCAAGGTTTCGCAGATAGTTCCCCTTCTAAACATTAGTGGGTTTTTTTTTTTAAATCTTCCTCATTCTGAATATGACACGTCTTTTATTTTATTTTTTTATTTTTATTTTTTTTCTGAGGCTTAAGTGACTTGCCCAAGGTTACACAGCTAAGTGTCTGAGCCAGTGTCTGAGACCAGATTTGAACTTGGGTCCTCCTGAATTCAGGGCTGGTGCTCTATCCACTGCGCCACCTGGCTGCCCCTGACACGTCTTTTAATAGATTCCAAGTTTCTCTTAATTCTCACCATGGAATCCAATGCATGCTATGAATAAATCCAAGGGGAGTTAGAGATTCTAATGCAGGGAGGCACATTTGACCACATGATTATGGCTCTATAGAAAGGATGGAATAATTAAAGAGAGGCTAATGTAGCACTTGGTAATTTAAGGGAATATGCTGATGAGGAAATCCAGGAATTGGAGATACATAATAGAATACGTTTGTATAAAGAACAGAGGGATCAAGTGAAAGTGACATTGTCATGAGAATATGTTACAAACCACCTGGGCAGAAAGAAGAAATAGATGAAGAGTTGTGAAAAACATAAAGAGATGACAAGCCAATTGTACACAGTATTATGGATTAACTGAGGATTTCAAGCTTCAAGTGTAGCTTTCTCCCTGGTAAAAAGCAAACCACCTAATTAATTCTTGCCTTCCCTTAATTATAATTTTATCCTTCAATATACTCAGATGAGGAAATCCAGGAACAGGAGAGAGGAAATATGCAGAATACATTTGTATAAAGAACAGAGGGATCAAGTGAGAGTGACATTGTCATGAGAATATGCTACAAACCACCTGTAGAAATAAATGAAAAGTACAGAAAAATATGAAGAGATGACAAGCCAAGTGTACACTGTATTATCGATTAACTGAGGACTTCAAGCATTTAAGTGTAGCTTTCTTCCTGGTAAAAAACAAACCACCTAATTAATTCTTGCCCTCCCTTAATTATAATTTTATCCTTTAAAAGGTGAGGGGAAATTGAAAGGTAGGCCATGAGGAAGAACTGGATGACAAAGTAAAAACAATGGAAACCTTCGCAAGGAGTGATCACTCCTGTCATAGAATGTGTGATGGCAGAAAGGTCTGGGATGGCTGAATTCAAAGAAAGGACATGAAGAGTTCCAAACTTCTAGAGAGGAAGTTATCCCAGGAAGGATGGAAAGTTCTCAAGACTGAGATCGTAAATACACACCAAAAAACTATTCCAACAAGGAAGAAGTAGATCCGTCCAAGGGGGCAGATGTGGATGCACAGGACACTCTCTACCTACTATGTAAAAAGGCACATCAAGAAAACAGAAGCACTGGTGAGTGGATAGAAAGGTATGACATGGACCTGGAAGAATAACACTTGCAGTACAAAGCTTAAAAGGACCTGAACTTGGCAAGAGGATCTAATGGTAAAAATGGATTATGGAAAGAAGATAGAACTCCCTGAATCCTATTTTATTTCTGTTTTAGAAGCATAGATTTGGAGCTAGAAAGAGCCTCGGGTCATTTAGTCTGACATATATGAGAAACCGAGACCCAGAAAAGTGGTGTGATTTGCCCAGGATCATACAAATCATAGGTACAGAGTTAGAATTTGAACCGAAGTCAAAAGTCAGTCCTTTGGCTCAGTGGACAGAGCACCAGCCCTGAAGGCAGGAGGACCTGAGTTCAAATGTGACCTCAGATACTTAGCACTTCCCAGTGGCATGACCCTACAAAACTCACTTAACCTGAGTTGCGTCAAGTGGAAAAAAAAAGTCACTCCTTTTCACAACAACCTGATATCGCTCTCGAAAAGACAGAGGAAAAATGGCAGAGAGGGAATTGAATCACCAAATAAGGAAGAAGGCAATAAGAAGGCTGAGTTACCCTGGATGTATTTTTTAGTTCTGTGACCCAGATGACCCCTATCTCAAAGTTGGGGTAGCATCGCCTAATGGGCTGCTCACTTGAGTCTGGAGAAGAGGGGAGTGGGAGAACAGTGGGCCCATTCCATGTCCAATCCTTCTTAGTTCCTGTTATGTGCTATTTTGCTCAACTATTCAGAGGGGTCTTAAATCTTGTTTTGTTAAAGAAAAATTTGTTGATTGTTTTTAAGTTGTTTGTTTGTTCTTTTTTTTTAAGAAAGAAAAAAAAACCAACAACAACTCATCCAGAATAGCAGAGGGATCACAGGACTAGCGAATAAATGGCCTGGTTTTCAAGGGGAAAGAATGGAGTCTGCCTGGTGCAGGCTAATGAACTTGACCTTGATTTCCCCAGAACTCTGGGACATGTTATTAAAGAGATGGTTTTAAACTGCAGACCATGTTATTAAGGTCTGTGGATACCTAGAAAAGGGGATGGCTGTGGGTCGGGGTCGGCGTGGCCCCATCGACAGCAGGTCATTCCAGACCAGCCTCATTTACTTTTAATAATAGGGATACTAGCTCGGTAGGCCGGAGGAACGGGGCAGACACCAGATACCATTTGTCAAAATCTCCCCTGCCATCTTTATGGGCAGAATAAACAGATGTGGTCAAGGATAGAACACAGTTAGGCAGATTCAGAACTGGTTCAGTGCCTGGGCTGATAATTAGTGTTGGGTCACCGGAAGGAGTCTCTACTGGGGCTCTTGATGGCCCCATTTGGAATTTTCTTAGCAGATTGGTCTGCCTTTTTTTTTTTTCCCCTGCAAACAGATTAAGTGACTTGAACAGGATCACACAGCTAGTAAACTCCCAGGGACGGATTCGAATTCAGAAAGTCTTCCTGAGTCCACTGAGCCACTGATGGCTTCCTCAAGCCAGTGCTATTTAGCAATTTGATCTGACATGTTTATCAGATGTGTGGGTGACAGAGAACTGGGGGAGAGAGAAGAAGGGAAGAAATGGAAGGGCCACAATGTTGAAATGAGACCAACAAAGTGAAATTTAAGAGAAACATCAGGGTCTTCAAGGGGGTTCAGAGAATATGACAGCAAGGAGGTTTAGCTATAGATAAACTATATCTATGAAAAAGATCCAGAGATCTGAGTAGACTGCCAGCTCCGGGTGAGCATGGCAGGGAAAGCAAAAGTGCAAGTTCACTTTAAGCTGCACCAAGAGGCAAGGCATCTATGAATAAGGAGGCGGGGATCTGGCTCCACTCTGCCCTGGGTCACTAGTAGGTGCTGCATTTTAAGAAGGGTAACTACAGACTGCGGAGCACTGGGCCTGAGTTCGAATTCAGCCTCTGTCATTAACTAGCTCTGTGACCCCCCAGTAGATCAGGTAAGTTCTGAGGAAGCTAAGTGGGTTTTGGTTTCTGACACCTCTGAGATTTGGGGGCTAATTTCCTTCTTGCCTGGCCCAGAGCTAAGTGTGAATTAGTCTGCTGGAAATCCTAGATTTCTTTTGGAGAACTTGGGGAGAGGAACCATGGGGTAGAAGTGGGAGGTCAGGCGGGCATAAGCCTAGAACCCAAGGCTCTCAAACTCATCTAGCCCAACTCCCTCATCTTAAAGAAAGGGAAAGTGAGGCCAAGGGAAGGGACTTGCCCTTTCCAGAGCCATAAGTGTGCACGCTCCCTGCTTGGTGAAAGGCCTGTCCGGGCCTGCAGTGACACTCTTGTCTGGGCCATCTCTGGGGACCCCGGGGCCTCTCAGGCTTCTCTTGGCAGGTGTGTATAAGAATGAGGTTTACAAGGTGTCTGCTGAGGGTGAGCCCGGGAAGGAGCTGATGGGAGAGCGCTAGCAAGGGAGCTGGTCGGGAGTTGACGGGATTCAAGTCATGTGTGCCCTGAAGCCTGCCCTCAGGGTGGCAAGAGACGTGTACCTGAGTGTGTATGTACATGCCTGACTGCCTGAAGATCAGAGATTTAGAGGTGAAGGGTGCTTTGTCAGGGCTGGGAGGAAGCTTAGAACAGGGGATGTCAGGGCTGGGAGGGGGCTTAGAACAGGGGATGTCAGAGCTCGGAGGGGCCTTAGAACAGGGGATGTCAGGGCTGGGAGGGGGCTTAGAACAGGGGATGCCAGAGCAGGGAGGGAGCTTAGAACAGGGGATGTCAGGGCTGGGAGGGAGCTTAGAACAGGGGATGTCAGGGCTGGGAGAAAGCTTAGAACAGGGGATGTCAGGGCTGGGAGGAAGCTAGGACAGGGGATGTCAGGGCTGGGAGGGAGCTTAGAACAGGGGGTGTCAGGACTGAAGGGGGCTTAGAACAAAAGTGCTTCAGAAAGTTCTGACACAAATAAGGAAGTGGGCGCCCTTAACTCTCCCACACCCCGGGATGGTGTTAGGGGAAGAACCTTAGAATTAAGAAGCAGCCTTGGAGTTAATGGACCTGGCTTCCCCTCGGGCCTGCTCTTTGGAGACCTTTGAGGCTCCTTTCAGTTCCTGGGGGAAGATTCCTGGATCTCCAAGGGCCGTTCCAGCCAGCTGCTAAGCCAAGATTCTCTTGACCCTGCAGCATCCTTTCCCTCCAACCACCCTCGGGACATGGGGCCATTAGCTGATGGATCTGTGTCCTAGATGGCCTGGGTGATGGACTTTCCCAACTTGGAGAGCCCTTGAAAGTCTACTCTAATCCAGACCTGTCTGCAAGGTCCTACTTGGGTGACCTTGGTCTATAAAATGAGGATTTAGGCAAGAAGTCTGAGTCCTCTGAAGCCAGGATCCCAAGTCAACTAACCTCCCTCTGCCTCAGTTTCCTTCTCTGTAAAATTAGGAGGTTGGACCAGCTGACCTCCAAAACCCTTTCTAGATCTGATTCTGTCATCTCCCATTTCACAGAGGATTTCACAGATGAGGAAATAAAGGGCCACAAAGGAGGAGGCGAGATTGCTCAAGTTTATCCGGCTAACGAGTGCTCGAGCTAGGGCTAGAAAGTAGGCCTTTTCTTTCTTGGCTCAGGTCAAGAAACAGACTCTAAATAGTTTGGCCTACAGACCCCCATGTGAGCCTCAGTTTCCCCAGGTGTAAATGGGGAGGGTGTGAATGCCATGACCTCTCCATGGCCTTCTCGCTCTGATATCCTGTGACACTAAGAAGGTACCCGCCCTGTTTATCCTGTTAGCTAACTTGATGGGGCACATTCCTGGAGGGAGCTGAAAAGAATTCTGCTGACTCTGAGACCCCGAGACCCAGATTCAAATCCCACCTGACTATTAGGGCCATCTGCCACGTGGTGATCGGCCTCTTCCATCCTCCATCTTTCACTAACCGGCCTCCATCCCCCAGCACTGCCGTTCTAGGGGACTAGAGACTCTTCCCTGCTCAGGTTTTTATGTCCTAGTCTCCCCCCAAACATATTTGCCTATTAAAGACCTTTGCCATCTTATCCAAAAGGTTGGGGAAGGCTGGGAGCGAGGGGCTTTAAATCCAGGGCAAGGGACACGATGTTCTGTCATCCCCAAGATACAACTGTCCAGGCTTGAGCCCACGAGGCCGAACATCTGCTCGGGGGCTAGCCTGCTCCAGGAAACGGGCTGATTTCATTTTTTCCCCCTCCTTTTTTAATGAGAAGAAAACAAACTCTTCGCAAAGCTAGCCTGTCCCTCTCCTCCCTCAAGGACGCTCCAAACGTCCATTTTGAGTGTTTACAGCCTTCCCTGAGCAGGAACGATTACATAAGGCCAGATGTTTATAGAATTGGCCCAGACCCAGGTTGGAGTCTGCCCCCTCCCCACCCCCATCCCATCAGCTGTGTCTTCTCTGCCCTTCCCTCCATGGAGATCCCCAGTTTGGCCTTCCTTGGCTGGAAAATGGGGGTGAGGAGGTCAGCTGGGTGGGGTGCCCGCCCCACGGCTCTCCTTCCCCCCCTTCTCCCCGCTCCATTCCCCTACCTGGGAGGCCTGAGAGGAAGGAGGGGAATAACCCTGACTTTTTTTTCTGGCCTTAGGGAAAGCTTCCTAACTGGCTGCAGCAGAATCTCAGGATTGGAAATATAATAGAGGTTCACAGTCACTGATCCAGGAAAACAGACCCAGTAAAGTCACACGTGGGGGGTAAACAGAGGCAGGATTTGAATCCAGACTCAATGGCCAAGGAGCATTAGTTTGGGGCCTGAAAGGGGTCTTGGAAGTCAGCCAGCCCAACCCTCTGTTTTTACAGATGAGGAAACTGAGGCTCAGAATTTCAGTGACTCCCCGCCGCGTCACACTGATTGGGGATTGGAATCGGGGCCTCTGACTGCGGTTCTGGTGCTGGCTATCGGGTCTGGCTTGGGCCCGAATGGAACCTTATTCTCAAGGCCAAAGGCAGGGGCCCAGACGCCCCACTTCCAGACCCCTTTTGCTCCCTGTTAAAGCTCGGATATTTAGGGTCTGGACGTCCATCCCTAGCCCATCCCCTCCCATCCCCACAAGGCCAGAGGCCAGCCTACCCTTCGCCACTTGAGAACCCCCAGGGAAATCAGGAACGGGTTGAACAGCGTGGGCTGGTCTCCGGGCATGCGCCATGAAGTCACCAGTCGGCCCTTGGAGGGGCTCACAGCCTTTCCCTTCGCTTGGACGTTGTCTGCCTGTCAAACAGGGTCAAGTTGGTCCAGAGGTGGCTGCTCTCTTAGCCTCCACTCTGGGAGGGGGCAGGGTCTGCCCTCAGCAAAAAACTGGGGAGTAAGGGAAGTTTTCTTTGCTGAGCGCTTTCCCTGGCCCTCAGTGGCTCCCCAAAACACTTGGGACCCTCAGGAACTTCCTCTTTGGGTCCCGTTGACCTTGTTCAAAGATAGGCACTTTTTAGAAGTCATTTACACTATAGCATAAATGACTGAGGATAGAGAATTAGGGGATAGAGTTGGCCTTGAAGACCAAATTCAAGTTCTGACTGACAACTGTTGGCTCCAGGGGCAAATCCCCAGATTTCTCAGTTCTCTAGACTCTAAACCTCTAAATTAAAGAGAGTGGCAATTTGCAATAGTAGGAGTTCCCTCACTTGGGCTTTCCTTTTAATTGATGAAATCCTAATTCTAATCCTTTTCTCTATAAATGGCTGGAGACCACATTTTGTGGGGGCTAAGGCTTAATTAAGCCAAATGCTTGAAACAGAATTTTCAACAAATAGGAGATTTGGGGGAGGGGAGAGGAGCCACGGAAAAGATGCCATGAAGCCACAGATCTGTTGCTCAGTCAGGCAGGATTCTGGGAGAGGCATGGAGGGGACTTATGGTGTGGTAGCCAAGAGGTATCCAGAGATGGCCCACTGTGGCTAGACAGCTCAGGGCTTGCAATCGGGAAGTTCTGAGTTCAATCAATAAACGTTTATTAAGCACCTACTATGTGCCAGGTATTGTGGTAAGCACCCTTGGAGGTCCTTTCCAACATTAGAACTGTATTCTACTAATAGTCTTAGTTGGGCTAGAAGCAGGCGTTCTTAAGTTGGTAAAATCACAGATCCTTCCCTTTATATTCTTTCTTTCTCTTTCCCCTTCTTTCTCTGTCTATCTCTATCTCTCTTTCTCTTCTCTGTCTCCTTTTTCCGTCTCTGTGTCTCTCTCTCTTTCCCCTTCTCTCTCTGTTTCTTTCTTTCTCTCTATCTCTCTGTCTTCCCTTGTCTCTCTCTGTCTCTGAATGTCTGTCTCCTTTTCTCTCTGCTGCTTTCTTTCTCTGTCTCTTTCCCCTTCTCTCTCTGTTTCTTTCTCTGTCTCTTTTTCCCCTTCTGTCTTTCTTTGTCTCTGGATATCCATCTCTTTTTCCCCTTCTCCCTTTACCTGTCTCTGTCTGTTCTTCTCCCTCCCCACCCCCACCCCCATCTGGGTCTCTCCATCTACCCTGGCAGGAAGCACAGGACCTCCTCTAGGCCTTAGTCCTTCTTCATCAGCACAGTCGCCCTGACCTGCACTGTTCCCAGAGTGGACCACTGCACCCTCCCTGGGCAGCCCGGACCCCTCCCACCACCCTCCACATATTGGTGCCAGACTGCCTGCCAGCTGCGCCCACTGAAGCTCAGAACTCAGGAGAGTCAGCCTCAGTCTCCCTGAGGGAGGTAAAGGTGGGGGAGGAGGTGTTCAGGTGTGCCCTACTGTGACTGACTATTCTCCTAATCTGAATACCTTTCAGGATGTTAGGACAGAGACCCCTTTGTGGACATTGAGGGTTTTTTTTTTTTTTTCCTGAGGCTGGGGTTAAGTGACTTGCCCAGGGTCACACAGCCAGGAAGTGTGAAGTGTCTGAGACGAGATGAGATTTGAACTCTGGTCCTCCTGACTTCAGGGCTGGTGCTCTACCCACTGCGCCACCTAGCTGCCCCCATTGAGTTTTTATAATCATCATCATAATCATCATCATCACTTTATCTATTAATTTAATGTTTAAAGTGCTTTACATACAATATCTTATTTGAGCCTCACAACAACCCTGGGAGGTAGGAGCTGTTATTATTCCCATTTTATCCAGACTCAACAGCATTAGCTTTGGGACTGAAAGGGCTCTTGGAAGTCATCTAGCCTATCCCTCTCTTTTTACAGATGAGGAAACTGAGTCTCAGAATTTCAGTGACTCCCTGTCACGGCAATAGGGTAAACTGAGGCAAAGGGAAATCTTTTTTTTTTTTTTTTTAATTTTTTTTAATTTTTATTTTTCCTGAGGCTGGGGTTAAGTGACTTGCCCAGGGTCACACAGCTAGGAAGTGTTAAGTGTCTGAGACCAGATTTGAACTCGGGTCCTCCTGAATTCAAGGCTGGCGCTCTATCCACTGCGCCACCTAGCTGCCCCCTGGCAAAAGGAAATCTTATAAGTGACTTGCCTAGACTCACACAGCTAGTCCCTACCTAAGACCGAATTTGAATTTGGGTCTTCCAGACTATAGGCCCAGCGTTCTATCCACTGTAGCCTGCAGTGAATGGGAGGGGGAGATTGTTTTTGTTTTTTTTTTTTCCCTTTGTAGGGGACCAGGGGAACTTTCTTTTGGCAAAGGGTGGGAGGGAGGAGAGGGCTCCCTTTGGCCCTCTGATGCTGCCTTCCTGGGGACCATCTCCCCCCTGCCCATCTTCCACCCCACATAGCCTGATTCTGCTAGAAAGGGAGCTCAGCTGTCCCTGGGGCTCTGCACTTGGGCCTAGCCAAAGGTGGGCCCCAGGAAGTGTGAAGCAATAACCACAGAGATCAAAAGAGGATGTTGGGGAGTCCTGGGTAGCAGGATGGAGTGACAAGCAAAGAAAGGCAGAGCTGGGAGGGAATGTTAGAATGAAGAACATCCCGATTGGGGGTGAGGGGACTCAGAACAAGGGATGTCAGACTGGGAGGAAGCCTAGAACAGAGAGTATCAGGCCTGGGAAGGAGCTTAGAACAGGGGGTGTCAGTCAGGACTGCCCCTCCCCAGTCCAGGCTTGCTCTGCAGATGGTCCCGGCAGGAGGGTCAGGGACACCTGTTCCCTTCTACAATTCGCCA
This sequence comes from Sminthopsis crassicaudata, assembly GCF_048593235.1. Taxonomy (NCBI): domain Eukaryota; kingdom Metazoa; phylum Chordata; class Mammalia; order Dasyuromorphia; family Dasyuridae; genus Sminthopsis; species Sminthopsis crassicaudata. The sequence continues at coordinate 299,206,696 of NC_133621.1, read as the reverse complement.
TCTTTGAACCTCAGTTAAGCTCAAGAAATCTAACAGACCCCATTAGGCCATAAGCTCCATGAGGGCAGGAGATGGAGTCCCAGCTAAGCTTTGTGACTGCTCTCTGCCCTGGCGCTGTTTGCACACACTTAAACAAGCAGCTGCTCAATGAGGGTTCACCAGAATCACAGGGGCCCAGGCCTCCAGCTAGAGGAGACTCAGAGACTTGTCTCGTTTGATGGAGGAGGAAACTGAGGCGGTGAACCACCAAAGGTCACACCTCAAGTAGCTGAGCCTGGATTGGAAATCAGGGCTATTGTTTGACCCCAGAGCTAGCGTCCTGTCCACAGTAGTCCCCCCCCCTTTTTGGAGGTGACATCATCACCTTGGTAGGGCTAATCAGCTCCCCACCCCACCCATCCAGACCAGGGGTCCTTGACCTTTTGGGCAACGGACATCCCTTGGATAGCATCTTTGGAAGTCTTCTTAGAATCGAGTTTTTGTGTGCAGTAAATACTTGGGAGTTCAAAGGAAACGAATGATATTGAGATAATTATTAAAATATTTTTAAAAATTGTAGGGCCCAAAGAGCGAGCCCTTGTTCTGGAAGGACCCGGCCCATCTCCGTCCCATGTCTCCCTTTTGCTCCCCTCCCCAAGCCAGGGCCCCCACTACCGTGTCTGCCGTCTCCTGCTCGGTCACCAAGGGGGTCTCCTGGCCGGCGGCTGCTCCCGGAGGTCCAGGCTCAGGGAGGACGCTGCTCTCTGCTTCAGGCTACGTCAAGAGAGAAAACCGTTCTCAGGCCAGGGAAGGCCTGCTGGGCAGGGCAGAAGCTGCCACGGCCACTGGGCTTCTTGCCGGTTAATCATTGATGAGCCATACTCACTTTCCTTCAGTGTTGAGTCTTGAGTCTTTAAAACTTAGCTTCCCTGTCTGTTAAATGAGGGGACTGCCTTAGTGACTTTTCGGCTCTAACTGTGTGATCCTGGGATTCTTGGATTTCTCATCAGTAAAATGGGTCTAATACCCCTCCCTCTCCCTCTCAATCTCTCTTCTCTCTCCTCCTCTCCTCATTTCTCTTTTTCTCTGTCTCTCGGTCTCTGTCTCATACAGAGAGTCTCTCAGTATGTTTCTCTGTCTCTGTCTTTCTGTATCTCTTTGCCTTTACATCTGGTCTTCTCTGTCTCTGTCTCTATCTCTGTGTCTTTCTATTTCTCTTTCTATCTCTGTGTCTCTTTCTCTCTCTCACATCCACATCTGTACATCCCCTCATCCCTCCTGAGACCAAGCTGTCTCAGGCCCCACTAGGCCTGAAGTAAGAAAACTCTAACTATGGCAGCTGTGGAATGGGAGGTAGTAAGCTCACCATCCCTGGAGGATTATGAGCGCAGCCTTAAAAATTATTTGCTAGAAATGCCTTTAGGGTTTTTAATTTCCCTAGATGCTCTAGAGGAACCGTGCCGACAAATCTTAAGTATTTCAGAGAATCACAGAGTTGATGCTGTAGGGGGTCTTGATGATCACTTCTACTTGAAGACCTCCAGCGATGGGCAACTCACTACCTCATGAGCACCCCGCTCCTGGCTCCGATTGTTTTTCCTTTCTGTAATTCTGTCCCCCTCCTCTCCCAGCTCTGCTGTTTGGGGGTCAAATGGAACAAAATTATCCCTCCCCCACAGAAAAGCCCTTCAAATATCCAGCTCTGATACCCCCCTATTTCCAGTTCCTCATGTGGATTGACCTTCCGTGTCCAGAGTCTACTCGTGACTCCCTTCAAATCGTTACCTGAGCCTTTCCTCGTCCCTTTCAGCCCTCCACCATCCCTGTAACAATCGTCCTCCACATCAATCATATTAAATGTCACATTTTCTTATTTACATGTTGTCTCTCCCTAGCAGAATACAACTCTGCAAAGGGGATGGAGGGACAATTTTCTTTGGGTACCTAGCACACAGTAAGCATCTAATAAATGCTTCTTGGGAAAATGAATCCTGTGTCACTGCAATGATCAACTTTGACCCTCAAGAGATAGGGTGTGGGTTGTGTTGCTGTGTTGTGATATGCTGGTTAGTTTTGCTAAATTATGCTTTGTATTACTTTTTCCAAGGGATGGCTCCAGGTAGGGGAAGAGGGAGGGATCAATTTGAAGGAAAAAAAAAGGGGGGGGAGGGAAGGGAACAAACATTTATTAAGTGCTTACTGTGTGCCAAGTGCAGTGCTAAGCACTTCACAAATATTCTCTTATTTGATCCTCACAACAACCCTGTGAGGTAGGTGCTATTCTTATCCCCATTTTACAGTTGAGGAAACTGAGGCAGACGAGTTAAATGACTTGCCCAGAGTCTGAGGCTGGTTCACTGAGCCACCTAGTGGCCAGTCAATTAAAGTGATGTTAAAAAACCTCAAACAACAAAAGTTACCCATTATAAATTTTAAAAATTTAAAAACACATTTTTGTTGAATTAAAAGGAAACTAAAATGTCATCGGTATGCTAATTGGGCCCCAGGGAGGGAGGGAGGGTGGTGTGCTGCAACCATAAGCCTGTAGTGTCCAGAGAGGGAAACTGAGGCACAGATTGGGCCAGTGGCTTACCCCAGACCACCTCATTAAATCACCACTCCTGGAGCCGGGACCTAGGAGTTCTAGAAGGACCCTGGGGGGCGGGGAAAGGGTTTGGACGAAGCCCTGACGTTCTCCGGCTTACCTCCTGAGATGGGCGGGGGCCGGACGCTAGCTTGTTAGCCATCTCGTCCTGGTCCTCCTGCAGGCCAGCTGCCTCCACGGCTCTCTGAAAGCTCTCCACTCCGCTCTTTGGCCATGGGGCCGAGCTGCTTGGCTGTCCCAGGTCGGCCCCGTTTTCCTCCACTGAAGGAATGGGGCTGAGGAGGCGCTCCCCGGGACTGTACCCGTTCACTTCTGCCTGCCTGTCATGGATCACCAGCCCCGCGGGCTCCGAGGCGCTCTGCCACTCCCGCTCTGGGGCCTCCTCGGTGTCCTTGGGGGGCCTGGCCCCTCCATTCTCCAGCCAGGATCCCTCTGTAAACTTGGGCTCCCCCCTAGCCCTCCAGTCCATCTCTCGGTAGGAGTCGGGACTTCTGGGTCTGAGCAGCTCCTCCAGACTCCCCCAGTCAGTCCCCCCAGGTCTGTCAGGGCCACGAGGATGAGGGAGCTCTCCCAGGTCCCTCCAGTCCACATCCAAGGGTCTCTCGGGCCTGCGAGGGACGGTCAAGTCCCCCAGGCCTCCCCAGTCCATCTCATCTGCTCTCTCCAGCCTCCGGGATCGGGGCAGCTCCCCCAGGCCTCCCCAGGACACCTTGGCGGGCCTCTCTGGAACAGGGGGCGGGCTGAGCTCCCCTAGGCCATTGCAGTCCCACTCAGCCCTCCCGGGCTGGGCCAGTTCCTCCCAGTCCTCCAGCTGCCCACTCTGGCGGAGCCTCTCCAGCCGCCTGCAGCACACTTGCTCGGCCAGCGAGCGCCAGCAGCCCACGATCTCCTTGGTGGGGCCTCTCCACTCGCTGTCTGGATACATGTCCAGAGCCCTGGTACAGGAGTGGCCCTCCTGGCCTCGGAAGTCCCTCTCCAGGCCCCGCTCTTCATAGGCCTGCACCGGGCCTCCCCTGTCCCTTTCCAAGTGCCTGTTGGGAGACCTGGGGACGGAGGCTTCCTCTGCAGGCCCCCAGTCCTCCTCCATTGACTTTCCCAAGTGCCTGAGACCCCGAGGCTGCCTCTGGCCCGGTCGCTCGTTCTCGGGGGGAATGTCTAGGCTCTTGGAGTGCACAAGCTGACCCCGGGCTCTGCATTCCCTCTCTGGGAGTTTGACCAGATTCTTGGGGGGCGCGGAGCCCCCTTTGCTCCGCCGGTCTCCCTCGGGACGTCTCTCGGGGCTCTTGGTGTGAGGAGGTTCCCTCCTCCGAGTCTGTTCTGGAGTCTGGGGGGGCTTCTTGGTAACCTGAGGATGGGGCGAAAGGCAGGTGAGATGTGGGCACCACATAGAGAGACAAATGGCCCTTCTCCAGGCTGAGGGCTCAGAGCCCAGGATCTTGGCAAGACTTGGGATACAGGGAAGCCACCACTCTGCCCAGTTCCCCCTCCTGACTCGAACCCTGCCCAGGAGGGGCCGGCTGAGTTGAGAGAGGGACTCTTTCCTGAGCTCTGCAAACTTGTTTTTTAAAAAATTATGATTTTATGACTGCATTTAATCTAACTGCTTTCCTGTACAATTTTATATAATATACATATAAATATGTTCATATAATTTTATTTTATTTATATATTTATTTTATATTTATAGTAAATATATTTTATAACATATTTCTATATTATTTTATATTTCTATATTATAAATTTATCTATTTATGCAATTTATATAATATACATATAAATTATGTGTTCCTATACTTTTATTTATAGATTTAATCAATTTTATTTAATATAATATAACATATTGTTATAATATATTTATATGTTAATTTATTGATTAATTAATTAATACTAATATATATTATAAATTTATATTTTTATGCAATTTTATGCAATTTTGAGAAGAGGTTTGCAAGCTTCATCAGACTGCCCAAGGGTTCCATGAGAGAAAAAAAAATTAAGAACCTCTGGTCTAAAGCAAAACCTTGAATGTAGTCCTATATGGGACAGGACATAGGCTGTCAGAGTCTGCGTTCAGATCCTGATTTCACATTTAAAAGCCATGTGATCTTGAGCAGAAGGAAGGAATCAGATATTGAGATCCCAAAGACCCAGGTTAGAATTCTACCTCACCTTCTTAGACAAGGGACTTCATTCATTTGATCCTCAGTGTCCTCATCTATTAAATACCTGTGGTGAGAGGCACATGGTATGACGGACAGAGCCGGAAAGGTCTGGGAATAGAAGCTTCTTTCAAGTGAGGATTATTTCATCCTTTGTATTTCTATTGCCAACACCAGGGACTGTGTCTGGGACTTCTTGAGACTTCTCGGGAGCTTAATCAATGCTTATTGATGGATTGGTTGATTTGATTAGTTCAAGTCCAGCATTTGGCTCATCCTGGCTGTGTGACGGGGCAAATCACTCAATCACTCTGAGCTTCAGACAGTTCCAAGACTATAAAGCACAGAAAAAGGTGCTGACCTCCATCAGAGGAGGGAATTTCCTCACTGACGAGTTCTCTATCAAGGTTGTTTCAGGACTCAAATGAGGGTTTAGCTATATAAAGTCACTTATTGTTATTGTTACCTTATTTTGTCAATTGAGTTCAGGTAGAAATAGTCTTGGAACAAACCATTCTCCTGCTGTTATTCTTTAATCTTTAATGTTTAATAATCACATAAATATGTGACTATTAAAGTTAGGGACTGGACTTTGTTTTATATATATATATATATATATATATATATATATATACATATATATATATATATATATATATGTAATTATATATATATAGTTATAATATATATAGTTACATATATAACTATAACATTTATAACATATTTATATTACAGTTATATATATACACATATATAACTAGAACATATTTATAACATATATTTATATAACAGTTGTATATATATATAACATATAGTTATATATAAACTGGCAAGTTTGTTATAGCAAACTCCCAGAAACTCCTTCTTCCAGTACACAGCGGCATCCTTTTGCAACTTGCAAACACTGAGGAGTCAAGAAAATTGTCTGAATGTATCAGAAGCCTGGCTTCCAGGAGGATTCTCTCGTCCATCACATTGTCCAGATTTCCATCATTATCTCATTTTTTTTTCGATGAGGTTCACCTAGAAATTATGCTGGGACAACTTGTCCTGCTAGCGTTCTTTTATGCCTAATGTTATGTGGATAAATGCCCAGGGGATAAAATGACTGTAATTTGTAATTGCATGAGCACATTCAGGACCATTCCCATTGCAGATAGGATGATGAGCTTGATGTGGACCATTTCTTGCTCCGGTACCAGTTTTGCTTTCATCTGTTGGGTCTCTCTATTTTGAAAACTTTTCATTCCATGGAGTTTGGAGATTATCAATCTTTGGTAGGGTGACATCCGTTAAAGACACTGTCCTTATATCTTTTGTGGATCGACCTGGGTGACCATGAGCAGCCCATGTCTGGAGTCACGTTGTATTTCCTGAATCACTGATTTGTTGAATTCTCGCAATAATTTGAAGCTTGTATTTGTAGTGTTGGGATTTGTTGCTTGTCCGGCTGTCTGGTATATGGGAATATATATCCACATATATCTTCTGTTCTAGCCTCTAGGTCATCTTCTTAGATATTTGATGGGAACTTTTCCTTTTCCTTTAGGGGCAAGAGGGACTGGGCTTGTGATTTTTGTTGGTATAAGGAATGAGGAAACTCCATCTATCCATATAAAGTCCATACTACAACCCAGCAGATAGGCTCTCTCTCTGTAACTTATTAAAGTAATGGTTCTCCGATTTTGGGGTCTGAGGACATTTTTACAAACTTAAAATTTTTGAAGACCTCCCCTACATAAAACTTTTATTTAAATGGGCTACTGATACTGGAAATTAACACATTTTATTATTATTATGGGCTACTGTATTAGAAATTAGAGCATATTAGTATGACAATCATTTTGTCCTTGAAGATCCCCTGAAAGGGTCTCATGGACCCCCTAGGGTCCCCGAACTATTTTTAAGTGACCCACACAACTGACATGTGGCAGAGGTGAGATCTGAATCTTTGTCTTCCTTACTTTAAGGCTAGCTTCCACTACACGACCCTGACTCTATTTTAACATGGTTGGTGGTCTGAAGGATCGATGCTAGGGCCATTGGGATGCTCCCAGTGAGTACTTAAAGTCGTGCCATTAGCCATTAGAGCTCTTGGCTCTCTATCTGGGAGCAGACCAGTGCAAGTGCTCCCATGTCCATCCATTTCATCCCGAGAAGCTAAGAAGGTGCTCCTAAACAGGACTTTCTGCCCCTTAACAGCAGGTCCCCATCTCTTGATGATTTTCCTTTTTTTCAATCACGTTACCCTCACTGGGAGGCACTCTCCCTGGCCAGGAGAGAGTGGGGGTCTAGACCAAGTGAGAATCTACGGCTCATAAACAATACCATTCAATGGGACTCAAGAGATGGAGGTCATTATTAGTATGGCCATGGAAGGCTCCTTCCAACCAAAGAGACTTGGTGGTCAAGAACCCAGCTAGCTCTAGTTACTGATGGGAAGGGAGAGGACTCGCCAAGGGTCCCATCCCCACTCTGGCTGCCCCAGGGTCCTGGACACACTACAGATCTTGCCCCAGGTGAAGGAAGAGGACATGTGTGGGAACCCCAGAAAGAGAGATCCCTTAACCTCCAATAGTCACTGGAAATGTGTCCCTGCCTTTCCCTGCATCCCTCATCCCCCATTCTCAAGAACGCAGTGTTGATACTGATTGCCCCAGAGATACTGTGATCATATGAGGGGCACATGCGGTGGGGAGGGGGGGAAGAATTGGGCAACAGCTCACCTCTCGGCACAGGGCTGGGCTGGACTGTCTGCGCTGAAGCTGCCCTGATGCTCGCCCGCCACCTTTCTGGGACCTCCCGGCTTCCAGAGCCTGGTATGTCTCCAGGGCGTCAGATTTCCTGTAAACCAAGGGGAGCCACAATCTCTGAGGACCTGCCAGGGCCCATTTCCAACACCCTTCTGTCCAGCCCCTCCTCTTACCCTCCCCCTTCTTAGCCCCCTGCTTCTCAGTGACCTTACCCGAGTCCATTGCCCAGCTGGGCAGGCAGGGGCTGTGTGACTTAGGCTCTGTGTTCAGAGCCCCCTCTCATTGGGCTGGATGGGGTCCTCTTCACCTCTGGGTCTATGATCCTATCCCCTCTCCCTAATCTCTGTTTTCTCCACTTTAAAGGCTTCTTAGCTGGGATCATAGGACACTTCTGAGCCTCAGTTTCCCCCTCTGAACAATGAATTCTCTCTAAATCTAGGTTCCTATAAACTTGTGACTTTTCAATATGAGGAGGTTTGCCCTCACATCAAGCCAGAATGCCTTTGCCTGCCACTTCCTCCCCAAGGTCCCGGTTCTGAGAGCCTGGCTCCCTTCAGGGCCAAGCGGGATAATCCATACTTTCCATTCTGTCCCTCTCTCGGATAAACATCCCTCCATCAGTCCTCTTATGGTATGTGGTCCGGAGGCCTTCCCCATGCAGGCCCCTTGTGATTGGGCTTCAATTTACCCAGGCTCCCTTTAAAATGTGGCGCTCAATTAGTGCCTGATGCTCGCTCTGCGATCTGAGCAGGGTCGGGGAGGGGGGTCTGCTCTCTAAATGTGGAACTCGAGCCAGCCTTGAAGGCTGCCTTGTCATACTAGTGACCAATCAGCATCGGGCGTTAGGAAGACTGAACCCCTGTCCAGCCTCAGACACTCTCTGGCTGTGTGACCTGGGAGAAACCACTTAACCACTGCCTGCCTCAGTTTCCTTCTCTGTAACATGGCATCTCCTCCCGGGGTTGTTGTAAAGATAAAGTGAGATAATATCTGTAAAATGCTTAGTATGGTGTCTGCTCTGTAGTAAATAAAATACATATTGATCATATTGATCACAATCCGCTAAATCCGTCATCCGTCATCCGCTAAAATGCTATTCCCCCTCCAACTTTCTCTTGTTGATTTTTTTTGCGGGGAAGCAAAGTTGGATCCTCCTCCTGACTCCAGAGCCAGCGCTCCATCCATTGTACCCCTTAGCTGCCCTTCTCTCATTGATTTTTTGAACCTAAGAGGAGGATTTTTATTTCATCTCCCTAGCTCTGGCACCCTCCTGCAGGGATGTAGGACATCCCCCTGGCCCAGTTCTCCACACAGGGAGAATAGCTACTATTACCTTCCGTCCTGGAGAGAGAGCTCCCTCCCGTAGCATCCTCAAAGGTCAGCTCAGTCCTGGGACTGCTTACCTCTGTTCTGAGGAGGCAAAGAGGCCGGATGGATGGCCCAGACTCTGCCCTCCCGAGGGCTCACCTGCGCTCGTATCCAAAGATCCGCTCCACCTCCGTTCGCCCAGGGCTGCGAGTGCGGTCACTGGCACTACCATTCGGCTTGCCCATGG